>NC_034201.2:22484808-22784808 GCF_002021735.2 Oncorhynchus kisutch
TGTGTTGACTGTGATAAAGGCACTGATTATGAACTGTCTTGTTTGCTAAATAGACAAATGAAGTAGGCAGTGGCATGGTGCATATAGTCATAGAAGCACAGTGACATATGCCTCAATACAGTCATATCTGTGGCTTATTGGAGGTGTGACTATCAGTTAGTTCTTTTTGGCATACCATCCCATGAGAGTGAATGTCATTTCAGTTCATCTGAATGTCATTCCAGTGCACTGCTTGCTATGAATTCTACCTGGTGGTGTTTTCATGTTTAGGTCAAAAGAATAATGCCCTGTTTGTTTGTGTGTGTGTAGAAAGCGCTGAAGGGCCAGAGTCGTAATGTGGAGCGTCTGAGGAAGAAGATGAATGAGCAGGAGTCCTGGCTGCTGTTACACTCTCCCACCATCCCCTTCCGCATCCACAACAAACACGGCAAGGTAAACTACTGCTGCCTAAACACTGGCCCTGGATCAGATCTATTTTGAGCAATTTGGCTTTTTGAGGTCGTTTTGGTTAGATTATCTAAAAAAAATAATGTTTTGTTTCGAGGGCTTTCAAAAGGGCCGACAGTTGCCCATCCCTGATTTACAGCATGTATTTTCAGGTAGAGATAGCTCGCGAAGCAACTGCTCTCTGTCTCTGTGGCTACCCAGACTGGTCAAGAAGGTGTGCAATGGATTATGGGCATTGTAGTTCATTACCATGTTTTCTGAGCTAAAGTATGTTGAATATTGGCCTGTTGGAAACTTTAGGTTACGTTATGTAACCCCGGTCCTCTGAAAGAGTGTGTCTCACTATGGGACACGCACTCTTTTGCAAGTCATTGGTTGAAGCCTTATTCAATCATGCCAAACAGAGTGGTGTATGGCATGGTGTATGGCATGCACATCTATATAACACCCTGCACTACTCTGGTTTCCTCATTCTAAGAACTACCTCTTACACAAGTCTGGTGCGATGTCTCTTACAGAGAATCAGGGTTACATACTGTCACACCAAAGTTCTCTTTCAGTCGACTCGGTTCGACATTTCACTATGGGATACTTGCATAACGCCCTGATTGCCAATAGCTTGTTTCCTGAGAAGCCTGTTGTGGTACATGGTAATCTACCTGGGTGAGGGGAAGTGAGGGGAAGCTAATCTAGCCATCGTACAATTCTCTAAGACGGAGATGTCTCTGTACAGTGCCCGTGACATGGCAATGCCTCTAGTGCAGGTAGTCCCAAACTGGGGCACTACCGTCGGGGTTAATCCAATACAAATGTGATTCACATTTCTTCACGTTTTCTAACAGTCCATTTATATTTTCCAACGGGGCTATACATTTGGGTGAGGTTTTTTTCTCGCCTGAGTATCCTCGTTTCACTGCCAAAAAATCTAATTAAACCATTTAGTGTTCAGTGAAATAACAACACAATGTCAAATACAGGTACTGTAGCCTAGTCAAAAAATTAACATCCAATCACATTAACCGTTACACTCTTGTGGGAAACCTTCACTCTTGTGGGAAACCTTCACTCTTGTGGGAAACCTTCACTCTTGCGGGAAACCTTCACTCTTGCGGGATACCTTCACTCTTGCGCAGACATTTAGAAATGAAACATGACCATTTGAAAAATAATCCATGGGAGTTTTTTGAGCGAGAATAAAGACGACTTTTGAGTAGTAAGACATGTATAAAAGCAACAGATACCATTCATAAGAAGGGGCTAGAAACATCTTATATGGTGAGCTACCAGGTGATTAGGACAGGCATGCCCCATGCTATAGTGGAGGACTTATTAAAAAGGCCCAAAGAACTATACAGACAATTACTTCATCAAAAACACTGTTTCACGACACATCAGTGACATGACAGGAGATGTTTTGAAACAATTATTGCTTCGCATACAAGCTAGTGAATTCTATGCGTTACATCTAGATGAGTCAACATGCCTGGCACAGCTTCCTGGTACATGTCCGTTACGTTTATGTGGGGTCAATTATTAAGGAAGACATCCTTTTCTGCAAACCAAGACAACAAGAGAGGATATTTTTAATGTACTGGACAGCTTTGTGACATCAAATGGACTTTGGTGGTCAAGAGGTGTTGTTATCTGTACTGTTGGTGCAAAAGCCATGAAGGGAGACATAGTGGAGTGGTAGTGCGCGTGCAAGCACTTGGGTACACTGCAACATCCACGAGAGGAATGCACTATGCAATGATATGGGCTGCGACCATGTAATGCCTTTACAACATACTGGTTATCTGGTTATCAACATGCTGGTGTGCTGGTTATCAAGGGGCAAAGTATTGACATGTTTTTATTAAAAAAAAAAAAAAATTATTAATTGGGAGACCAGCTTAAAGTTTTCTTTACTGACCATAATTTTCACCTGTCTGACTGCTTGCATGATGATGAGTTTCTCACACGACTGGCCTATCTGGGTGATGTTCTTTTCTCGCCTGAATGATCTGAATCTAGGATTACAGGGACTCTCCTCAACTATATTCACTGTGCGGGACAAAACTGAGCCTATGACTAAGAAGTTGGAGCTCTTCTCTGTCTGCCCTGTCTGCATTAACAAGGACATTAACAAGGACATTAACAAGGACAACACACAGGTCCATCATTTATATGATTTTCTGTGTGCAAATGAACACAAGCTTATGGGCAATGTCAAATGTGATATAGCGAAGCACCTGAGTGAGTTGGGTGCGCAGTTAAGCAGGTACTTTGCCTGAACTGGACAACACAAATGACTGGATTCGTTATCCCTTTCATGCCCTGCCTCCAGTCCACTTACCGATATCTGAACAAGAGAGCCTCATCAAAATTGCAACAAGTGGTTCTGTGAAACTTTTATTTAATGAGAAACCACTGACAGATTTCGGGATTGGGCTGAGCTCAGAGTATCCTGCCTTGGTAAAATGCGCTGTTAAGACACTGATTCCCTTTGCAATCACGTACCTATGTGAGAATTTATTCTCAGCCCTCACTAGCATGAAAATTAAATACAGGCACAGACTGTGTGTTGAAAATGATTTAAAACTGAGACCCTCTCTAATACAACCCAACATTGTGGAGTTATGTGCATCTTTTCAAGCACACCCTTCTCATTAACCTGTAGTGTGTTATTCACAATTTTCAATGACCAAATACAGTTTTATATGTAAGATGGCTAAATAAAAGGGCTAAATGATTGAAGATTATTATTTGTGCCCTGGTCCTATAAGAGCTCTTTGTCACTTCCCACGAGCCAGCTTGGGACAAAAACTCTCTAATTCTTATGTTTAATAAATGTATCGTATAGTGTGTGTGGCAGGCTTACAATGATGGCAAAAAACAACATTTGAGAGTGCGCTGACCCTGGTGCTAGAGGGGGTACGCAGCTGGAGGTTGAATGTTGGAAGGGGTACGGGACTGTAAAGGTTTGGGAACCACTGTTGTAGTGGAATGTGCATGGGCACCGAGGGGAGACAGCAATCCTCGACAACTGGACGGCTTTGTCCAAACAATGGAAGAGCCATTGATAAACGCCGACGTGGAAATAAGCATCCTTGAGGTCAACTGTGGTGAACAAGACTCAACGATGGTTGTTGAGTTGCCATAAGTCCAGGATGGGGCGTTTATGATCACTCTGTTTGATGTCCAGTTACAAGAGGACATGGCGTTATACCCTGGGTTGTTCTGAACAGAATGAGCCTTTGTTTGTCTACTGTGAAGGAAATTTGCTGCTGCACAAGCACCTGAATGCAATCATGACTCCTTTCTATGCGCACCAAAATGATCTGTTTCCCTGAACTGCATTGTGAAAGCCTAACACTGTAATATTGTGTTTTATAACTTAGCTAATAAGATTTCAATCAAACAAACTTTCAGATCATTCACACCTGACCCAGATTGTGATTTATAGTGGACCATTGTCCAGGAATGGTCTTATCATGTTACTGAGTGTATCCAGAGTATTTCCGTTATCATCTAAATGTGTGGTAAATGCACATAAAATCAACAGTGTAATGTTTGGATTCAGTCTTGTGTCTATGTTTCCCATCATCTCCAAACTGTTCCCTTTCAACTGGTACCATGGTTATGTATTTGTTTTTCATATTTCTTCTGTAAGAAACATTTACATTTAGCCCTATCCATGTTAGCCAGTTCCCATGAGTGTAAAGGGTTGATGCCTATGTTTGGGGTTGGATAATCTGCCTCTACTAAATTAGAGGTCGACCGGTTAATCAGAATGGCTGATTAATTAGGGCCGATTTCAAGTTTTCATAACAATCGGTAATCAGCATTTTTGGATGCCGATCATGGCCGATTACATTGCACTCCACGAGGAGACTGCGTGGCAGGCTGACTACCTGTTATGCAAGTGCAGCAAGGAGCCACGGTAAGGTGCTAGTTAGCATTAAACTTATCTTATATAAAAAACAATAAAACTTCTTACCTGGGAATATTGAAGACTCGTGTTAAAAGGAACCACCAGCTTTCATATGTTTTCATGTTCTGAGCAAGGAACTTAAACGTTAGCTTTTTTACATGGCAAATATTGTGTTTTTACCTTCAACACTGTTTTTGCATTATTTAAACCAAATTGAACATGTTTCATTATTTATTTGAGACTAAATTGATCTTATTTATGTATTATATTTAGTTAAAATAAAAGTGTTCATTCAGTATTGTTGTAATTGTCTTCATTACAAATATATATATATATTAAAATCAGCCGATTAATGGGAATCTGCTTTTTTGGTCCTCTAATAATGGGCATCGGCGTTGAAAAATCATAATCGGTCGACCTCTAGTTTACATCTGTGGTTTGGATTAGCAGCTAGGTCCATGATTGCTATATTGATGTACTGTTAATTTTTCATCACTGGAGGGAGCAGTTGTCCTATAAAATGTTATTTCCACTTTTTCCTGAAAGTTTCCCCCTGTTTTGTCCTCAGAGCTACCTGTTCCTCCTGTCTTCAGACTATGAGAGGTCAGAGTGGAGGGAGAGCATCCAAAAACTACAGAAGAAAGGTACAGGAGGAGTCTATGTACATAGACATTGAACACTGGTCACTTTAATAATGTTTACATACTGTTTTACCCACTTTATATGTCTATACTGTATTCTAGTCAAGGCCATCCTGTTCAGCTATTGCTGTACATACTATTTTATCCTACGTATTCTTCAGATATACTACATATTCTATCCACATACTGTCCATAATGGCTATACATCCCATCACATATTTATACTCTGGACTCTGACATTGCTCGTCCTAATATTTCTATACTTCTTAATTCCATTATTTTACTTTGAGATTTGTTTGTATTGTTAGATATTACTGCACCTTTGGAGCTAAGAACGTAAGCATTTCGCTACACAAGCAATAACATCTGCTAAATATGTGCATGTGACCAATACAATTTGATTTGAGAGTGAGCAGACAGTGATATTGGTTTCTTACCACTGTTTTTTCAACTCTACCATGGATTCACATTGTACAACCTATAGCCCGGCTTTATGTTCAGGTTTATTGATTGTGTATTTCTGTGTTTGTCTTCAGATCTGCAGACGTGTCAGTTGAGCTCTGTAGAGCTGCAGGTCCTCACCAGCTCCTGCTGCAAACTCCGAACTGTCCACAACATCCCTGTCACCAGTAATAAAGATGGTAGGACACACACACACACTCACATTTTCCTTTCTACTTCCTCAGATGGGATGTTTGGATTGGGGTGACATTAAAGCCACCTGGCAGCCCCACTGTGAGCTCCCAGGATGCACTGGGGGACAGGAAATGGCAGGGAGACGCTCAGCTTACACACGCAGCTACAGGAGATACACACACTCACATACACAACTTCACTCACACAGACCCACATTTAACAAACTAGAAACCATTCATAAAATTTACCACAGCACTCTTCTATTCACATCTGATGTGTTTTCATGCTTTTCTTCGAGATGCAATAACTGTAGTTTATTTGTATTTGTTTACCTTTATTTAACTAGGCAAGTCAGTTAAGAACAAATTCTTATTTACAATGAGGCCTAGAAACAGTGGGTTAACTGCCTTGTTCAGGGTCAGAACGACAGATTTGTACCTTTTTACCTTAATTCGATCTGGCAACCTTCCGGTTACTAGTCCAACGCTCTAACCACTAGGCTTGCCTGCCTGCCGCCCCAGGTAGCCTCTCTCAGAAGAGAAACATGTTTTCTTGCAAGGCAGTGGTGTTTCCAATGTGGCTTTGCTTACACTGAATGATATTTTGTTATCTTGTTTCTGCTTGACTTCGTGTACTGAGTTGGATATCATGTAGTCTAAATCTAAATTGGCTCCATTATTTACAAGTTACATATAGATTTTCTGAGTCAGGCCACAGTATTTTAAAACCTTGATTACAGACAGCGATACACTCTGAACAAAAATATAAATGCAACAGTTTCAATGATGTTACTGACTTACAGTCCAAGGAAATCAGTCAAAAAACTACATTAATTAGTCCCTAATCTATGGATTTCACATGACTGGGAAATACACATATGCATCTGTTGGTCACAGATACCTTAAAAAATAAGGTAGAGGCTTGGATCAGAAAACCAGTCCGCATCTGGTGTGAACACCATTTGCCTCATGCAGCGTGACACATCTCCTTTGCATAGATTTAATCAGGCTGTTCATTGTGGGCCGTGGAATGTTGTCCCACTCATCTTCAATGCCTGTGTGAAGTTGCTGGATATTGGCGGAAACTGGAACGTGCTGTCTTCATGTCGATCCAGAGCATCCCAAATATGCTCAATGGTGACATGTTTGAGTATGCAGGACATTGAAGAACTGGGACATTTTCAGCTTCCAGGAATTGTGTACAGATCCTTGCGACATTGGGCCGTGCATTATCATGCTGAAACATGGGGTGATGGCGGCAGATGAATGGCACGACAATGGCCCTGAGGATCTCATCTCGGTATCTCTGTGCATTCATATTGCTATCGAAAAAATGCAATTGTGTTCATTGTCTGTAGCTTATGCCTGACCATACCATAACCCCACCGCTACCAAATGTTGACATCAGCAATCTGCCCGGTACAGTTGAAACCGGGATTCATCCGTGAAGTGCACACTTTTCCAGTGTGCCAGTGGCCATCGAAGGTTACGAAGCCAAACTGCAGTCGGGTCAAGACCCTGGTGAGGGTGACGAGAATGCAGATGACCTTTCCTGAGACGGTTTCTGAAAATTTGTGCAAAAATGAATTGTTTGTGTAAACCTACAGTTTTATCAGCTGTCCAGGTGGCTAGTCTCAGAGGATCCTGCAGGTGAAGAATTCTAATGCTCTAAAACAGCGTTGGAAACGGCTTATGTTCGAGAAATGATCATTAAATTCTCTGGCAACAGCTCTGGTGGACATTCCTGCAGTCAGCATTCCAATTGCACACTCCCTCAACATGAGACATCTGAGGCATTGTTGTGACAAAACTACACATTTTAGAATGGCCTGTTGTCCCTAGCACAAGGTGCACCTGTGTAATGATCATGCTGTTAAATCAGCTTCTTGATATGCCACACCTGTCAGGTGGATGGATTATCTTGGCATAGGAGAAATGATCACTAACAGGGATGTAAACATAATTTGTGGGAAATAAGCCAACACTTTACATGTTGCATTTACATTTTCATTTTCCTTGTGTTGACCTGAAGTACAGCTCCTAGCTTGCACTGAGCGTTCCTGATTGCTTACATTCAGTTTGTCAAAGCAACTCTCTTTATACTGACATCAAACACGTCTGTTCTCTCCAGTTTAGAGGGGGTCTGAAATGTCATTAAGCAAAGCAAAGATTTACATTCTTTCTCCTTTATAGTCACTTTACAGCACAGTATGGCAAAGACTCCGGCTCCGGTTCATTGGCAGACCATGCTATGAAATGTAAGGAGTTGTGGAGGGGTGAAATATAGACCAGCTGGAGGAGGAATGTGACCCCTAGTTCCCATGGCTCTTTCTGACGCAACACACAGGCCATTACAGGGACCAGGTAGAAGCAACTAACCACAGATCTAGGCTCCGATTACTATAACTCTGATCCTGACCTTACGGGGATATAGGAATACACATTGACAGGTTATTGCTATCATCTCCTTTAGTGAGTCTTTTTGTTGTGGTTAAGATGGACAGAATGACATGTCTGAAAGTGGATGGTGGAAATTTAAGATTACAGTCTAGATCTTCTCTGCATTCTCCCTCTCTCTTGGTGGCATGACCTGTTTGTGACTGTTCACATACGGTCCATAGCACCATTCATACACGTGAGATATTGTTTGTCCAGGGCTCAGTACCTCTCCAGAGCATGACCCGGTGGGCCTGTGGGGATCTCCAAAAGGCCTGCTTCAGTTTCAGCCAGTTTCACCCCACGATGACAAAGTAAAAACAGGTTTTTAGACATTTTTGCTAATTTATTAAAAAGATAACATGGAAATATCACATATCTCACAAGTATTCAGACCCTTTACAATTTTTTTTGTTGAAGCACCTTCAGCAGCGATTACAGCCTTGAGTCTTCTTGGGTATGACGCTACAAGCTTGGCACACCTGTATTTGGGGAGTTTCTCACATTCTTCTCTGCAGATCCTCTCAAGCTCTGTCAGGTTGGAAGGGAGCGTCGCTGCACAGCTATTATTATGTCTCTCCTGAGATGTGCGATCGGGTTCAAGTCCGGGCTCTGGCTGGGCCATTCAAGGACATTCAGGGACTTGTCCCGAAGCCACTCCTGTGTTGTCTTGGCAGTGTGCTTAGGGTCATTGTCCTGTTGGTAGGTGAACCTTCACCCCAGTCTGAAAATCATCCCCACAGCATGATGCTGCTACCACCATGGGTGGTCCTGCCACCACCATGCTTCACCGTAGGGGTGGTGCCAGGTGTCCTCCAGACATGATACTTGGCATTCAGGCCAAAGAGTTCAATCTTGGTTTTATCAGACCAGAGAATCTTGTTTTTCAGAGATGGTTGCTGCAGAGATGGTTGTCCTTCTGGAAAGTTCTCCCATCTCCACAGAGGAACTGAAGCTCTGTCAGAGTGACCATTGGTTCTTGGTCATCTCCCTGACCAAGGACCTTCTCCCCCGACTGCACAGTCTTGGTGGTTCCAAACGGTTTCCATTTAATTATACTGGAGGCCACTGTGTTCTTGGGGACCTTCAATGCTGCAGAAATGTTTTGGTACCCTTCCCCAGATCTGTGCCTCGACACAATCCTGTCTCGACGCTCTACAGACAATTCCTTCGACCTCATAGCTTGGCTTTTGCTCTGACATGCACTGTCAACTATGGGACATTATATAGACAGGTGTGTGCCTTTCCAAATCATGTCCAATCAATTGAATTTACCACAGGTGGACTCCAATCAAGATGAAGAAACATCTCAATGATGTTCAATGGAAATGGGTTGCACTTGAGCTCAATTTCGAATCTCATAGCAAAGGGTTTGAATACTAATGTAAATAAGGTATTTCTGTTTTTATTATTGATAAATGTGCAACATTTTCTTAACTTGTTATAGCTTTGTCATTATACGGTAATTTGTATAGATTGAGGGATTTTATTTTTATTTGATCCATTTTAGAATAAGGCTGTAACGTAACAAAATGTTGAAAACCTGTACAGGGTCTGAATACTTTCAGAATGCACTGTACTTGTCAAGCTTGTGACACTACAAACTTGTTGGATGCTGTTTGTGCCCAATAGAAAAGCATGGTAAATAAAGTGTTATATTTTGGAGACACTTTTATTGTAAATAAGAATATAATATTGTTTTTCAACACTTCTACATTAATGTGAATGCTGCCATTTTAAACGAAATAATGTTTCATAAACCGTTATTTTCAATGAGCTAGTTAGCAGCAGTTCCTCTCACCAGATTATGATGATTTTAAATGTAACTTCCTGTTGAAAGTTGATCTTGAAAAGGGCAACGCTAAAAAATTAGCAACAACATCCTCTTCAATAACACCTGCTGCAACCACTGCAAACTAGCCTACAACAAAAGCTAGCTAGACCCTGGAAAAACTACTGCTCACTATTGTGCAGGGACCTGTCAGCCTTCGAGAAGGCAGAAGTTTTCATGAGTTTTTGTAAAAACGGTCACACCCATTACCAGTCAATGGCACCACTCCAAAATTCTTGGCTGACTTAGCTAGCTAGAGTTATCTCTCCACAGACCACCAAAGAAAAATCCTGATTGGATCTTTTTTCTTTCAGTGTTAAACCCTTTCCTTTCTAACAAAAATATAAATTAAATCAAATCAAATTGTATTTGTCAAATGCGCCGAATACAACAGGTGTCGTAGACCTTATAGTGAAATGCTTCCTTACAAGCCCTTAACCAACAATGCAGTTTTAAGAAAAATACCAAAAAAATAAAAATACCTAAAAAAAAGTAAGAGATTAGGAAAACAAATAATTAAATAGCAGCAGGAAATAACAATAGTGGGGCTATATACAGGGGGTACCGGTACAGAGTCAATGTGTCAATGTGCGGGGGCACCGGTGTCGAGGTAATTGAGGTAATTATGTACATGTAGGTGGAGTTATTAAAGTGGCTATCCATAGATAATAACAGAGCAGTGGTGGTGGTGAGGGGGGGCAAATAGTCTGGGTAGCCTTTTGATAAGCTGTTCAGGAGTCTTATGGCTTGGGGGTAGAAGCTGTTTAGAAGCCTCTTGGACCTAGACTTGGCGCTCCGGTACCGCTTGCCGTGTGGTAGCAGAGAGAACAGTCTATGACTCGAGTGGCTGGAGTCTTTGACAATTTTTACGGCCTTCCTCTGACTGGTATAGAGGTCCTGGATGGAAGGAAGCTTGGCCCTGGTGATGTACAGGGCCGTTTGCACTAACCTCTAGTGCCTTGCGGTCGGAGGCAGAGCAGTTGCCATACCAGGCAGTGATGCAACCCGTCAGGATGCTCTCAAGGGTGCAGCTGTAAAATCTTTTGAGTATCTGAGGACCCATGCCAAATCTTGTCTTGTGAGGGGGAATAGATTTTTTCATGCCCTCTTCACGACTGTCTTGGTGTGCTTGGACCATGATAGTTTGTTGTTGATGTGGACGCCAAGGAGCTTGAAGCTCTCAACCTGCTCCACTACAGCCCCGTTGATGAGAACGGGGGCGTGCTTGGTCCTCTTTTTCCTCTTTTTCCTCTAGTCCACAATCATCTCCTTTGTCTTGATCATGTTGAGGGAGAGGTTGTTGTCCTGGCATCACATGGTCAGGTCTCTGACCTCCTCCCTATAGGTTGTCTCATCATTGTCAGTGATCAGGCCTACCACTGTCATCAGCAAACTTAATGATGTTGTTGGGAGTTGTGCCTGGCTGTGCAGTCATGAGTGAACACGGAGTACAGGAGGGGACTGAGCACGAATCCCTGAGGGGCCCCGTGCTGAGGATCAGCGTGGCGGATTTGTTGTTTCCCACCCTTACCACCTGGGAGCGACCCGTCAGGAGGTCTTGGATCCAGTTGCAGAGGGAGGGGTTTAGTCCCCGGGTCCTTAGCTTAGTGATGAGTTTTGAGGGCACTATGGTGTTGAACACTGAGCTGTAGTCAATGAATAGCATTCTCACATAGGTGTCCCTTTTGTCCAGGTAGGAAAGGACAGTGTGGAGTGCAATAGAGTTTGCATCATCTGTGGATCTGTTTGGGCGGTATGCAAATTGGAGTGGGTCTTGGGTGTTGATGTGAGGGTGTTGATGTGAGCCATGACCAGCCTTTCAAAGCATTTCATGGCTACAGACGTGACTGCTACGGTTCGGTAGTAATTTAGGCAGGGTACCTTAGTGTTCTTGGGCACAGGGACTATGGTGGTCTGCTTGAAACATGTTGGTATTACAGACTCAGACAGGGAAAGGTTAAAAATGTCAGTGAAGACAATTTCCGGATGGTCAGCGCATGCTTAGAGTACACGTCCTGGTAATCCGTCTGCCCCAGTGCCTTGTGAATATTGACCTGTTTAAAGGTCTTCCTCACATTAATCACATGGTCATCTGGATAGTTGATGCTCTCATGCATGTTTCAGTGTTATTTGCCTCGAAGCAAGCATAGAAGTTATTTAGCTCGTCTGGTAGGCTCGTGTCACTGGGCAGCTCTCGGTTGTGCTTCCCTTTGTAGTCTATAAATAGTTTGCAAGTCCTGCCACATCCGATGAGCGTCGGAGCCGGTGTCGTATAATTCGATCTTAATCCTGTATTGACGCTTTGCCTGTTTGGTGGTTCGTCGGAGGGCATAGCGGGATTTCTTATAAGCTTCCGGGTTAGAGTCCTGCTCCTTGAAAGCGGCAGCTCTACACGTTAGCTCAGTGAGGATGTTGCCTGTAATCCATGGCTTCTGGTTGGGGTATGTACGTACAGTCACTGTGTGGACGACGTCCTCGATGCACTTATTGATCAAGTCAGTGACTGATGTGGTGTACTCCTCAATGCCATTGGAAGAATCCCGGAACATATCCAGTCTGTAACAGTCCTGTAGTTTAGCATCTGCTTCATCTGACCACTTTTTTTATAGTCCGAATCACTGGGGCTTCCAGATTTGCCAAATGGAGGGCGAGGGGGAGCTTTGTACGCGTTTCTGTGTGTGGAGTAGAGGTGGTCTAGAATTGTTTTACCTCTGGTTGCACATTTATCATGTTGATAGAAATTAGGTAAACGGATTTAAGTTTCTCAGCATTAAAGTCCCCGGCCAATAGGAATGGCGCCTCTGGATGAGTGTTTTCCTGTTTGTTTATGGCAGAATACAGCTCTGTGCTGGTATGTAGACAGCTACAGAAAAAAGGAATGAAAACTCTCTGGGTAAATAGTGAGGTCTGCAGCTTATCATAAGATTCTCCACCTCAGGCGATCAAAACTTTGAGACTTCCTTAGATATCGTGCACCAACTGTTGTTTACATAAATGCGTAGGCCCCCGCCCCATGTCTTACCAGAGGCTGCTGTTCTGTCTTGCCGATAGTGTATAACCCGCCAGTTCTATGTTCTTAATGTCCCATTGGTAGGATATACGTGCTTTCCTCTGCTCCCACACCATGGACCCTGGACAAAAGTAGTACACTATATAGGGAATAGGGTCTCATTTGACACACCCTCGAGGTAATGATAATGAGCTGTCCCAGGCCACTTACAGGTCACTGATAATGAGTGTGACAGACGGTGACTAACTGTTGTTGTGCTGTTTGTTTCAGATGAGGAAACCTCAGGCCTGTATGGATTCCTCCATGTGATCGTCCACTCTGCCAAAGGCTTCAAAGAGTCAGCCAGTAAGTCTTTCTCTGTCATACTGGGCTTATACTGCATGTGTTCAACATCTGCCCATCACCACCTGTGTGTGTGTGTGTGTGTGTGTGTGTGTGTGTGTGTGTGTGTGTGTGTGTGTGTGTGTGTGTGTGTGTGTGTGTGTGTGTGTGTGTGTGTGTGTGTGTGTGTGTGTGTGTGTGTGTGTGTTTGTGTGTGTGTGATGATGATGATTGTTGGAGCATATCATTTACAACTTGTGTGGCATCCCAACAGAGAAGACCGAGATGACAGCGAGAAAGAGTGTAGGTGTCCCTCTGTCTGTCCCTTCATACTGGTTGTCTTATTTCCCCAAAATACATCAAATAGACCCCCAGCACAGTGGTAGAAGTCACCCTCTACCATTGAACCAGGGTCAGGTATTATTTAATCTCCCTAATGGTTAAGGATTTACAGTAACGGGATATCTATTATTATTTTTTGACTAACTTTTGATTTCGTTTTGGAATTTTCTAATTCAGAAGGGGGGGGGGTTATAAGTACAAAAACAAAGAAATGCATATGACGATAACACCGACCCATTCCACCGCCTGCGTTGTCCCGCCACACCCTGAATTAAATCAAATGTATTTTATATAGACCTTCGCACATCAGATGATATCTCAAAGTGCTGTTCAGAAACCCAGCCTAAAACCCCAAACAGCAAGCAATGCAGGTGAAGAAGCACGATGGCTAGGAAAAACTCCCTAGAAAGGCCAAAACCTAGGAAGAAACCTAGAGGGGAACCAGGCTATGTGGGGTGGCCAGTCCTCTTCTGGCTGTGCCGGGTGGAGATTATAACAGAACATGGCCAAGATGTTCAAATGTTCATAAATGACCAGCATGGTAAAATAATAATAATCACAGTAGTTGTCGAGGGTGCAGCAAGTCAGGACTTCAGGAGTAAATGTCAGTTGGCTTTTCATAGCTGATCATTAAGAGTATCTCTACCACTCCTGTTGTCTCTAGAGAGTTGAAAACATCAGCTCTGGGACAGGTAGCACGTCCGGTGAACAGGTCAGGATTCCATAGCCGCAGGCAGAACAGTTGAAACTGGAGCAGCAGCACGGCCAGGTGGACTGGGGACAGCAAGGAGTCATCATGCCAGGTAGTCCTGAGGCATGGTCCTAGGGCTCAGGTCCTCCGAGAGAGATAAAGAAAGAGAGAATTAGAGAGAGCATACTTAAATTCACACAGGACACCGCATAAGACAGGAGAAGTACTCCAGATTTAACAAACTGACCCTAGCCCCCTGACACAAACTACTGCAGCATAAATACTAAAAACAGAATGCCTCCCACCCCTTCCTATCCCACCCAGCAACTGAGGTTGCTTATCAGCCCCCCTCCCACCATCCATCCCCAGAGTCTCCCCCAATCCCCCTTGCCCTCCCACTCTATGACTAGATGCCCACCCACCACCCATTCCCAGTGGGCCTGAAAGCAGAGAAAGTCTAAATATACATAATTGGTTTGTATGTGTGGGGCTTTAGCTGAGATTGTTATTTACGGAGTCAATTATATTTGTTCAGTCTTCAATTGTCCCTTGATTAGCACCATTTGAAATGGATGTGCCTACCTGATTGAGGGGACACGGTGAACAGTTGGAAGTTGGGGCCAAATTTATAGTAAACATTTCCTTGGTGTTGAATACAGTCTGTGAACAAACTTAAATTATGAACTGGGTTGGGTCGAGTCCTGAATGCTGATTGACTGACAGCCGTGGTATATCAGACCGTATCCCACGGGTATGACAAAACATTTATTTTTACTGCTCCAATTACATTTATAATAGCAATAAGGCACCTCAGGGGTTTGTGGTATATGGCCAGTATACCACGGTTAAGGGCTATATCCAGGCACTCCGCGTTGCGTTGTGCATAAGAACAACCCTTAGCCGTGGTATACTGGACATATACCACACCCCCTCATGCCTTATTGCTTAAATGTATCATTTTTCAATATTCTCTTCCAGTTAAAGTGTGTTTCAGATTCAATTACATCTGTGGACAATACGTTTTTAATGGCTAGCTCAGAAAAGGAGCTTTCCAAAAGTTGTTTATGTATTATAGAGATCAGTAACAAGTTAAAATCTGTGGTTAGGTGCTTCTGCTACCTCAAGCTATTACCGATGTGTTTCCAGGCTTCTTCTGATAAAAGGGAGAGAAATGGAGAGAAAGAACGAGATGGGGAGAGAGCGAGAGAAAGGGAGATGAGGAAGAGGTGGAGAGAGAGAGAGAGAGACAAAGAGAGAGAGGGGTAGAGTGAGAGAGAATGAATTAGGGGGGGCTGGAGGTAGAGTGGTAGAGAGCGCACCACAGGGCCAGTCCCTGAGGAGCAGCTCTGGACCACAGTCACATTCCTGTGGCTGCTTTGATGCTAGGGGCTGTCAAAGACACAGCTACTCCATAAAGAAAGTTGACGGGAACAGAGTGGCCCCTACACAGCCACAGTCGGACCCTCAAGGGACACACACACATGGACTGTGAAGGCCAGGAGAAGCATTTTGTCTGTCTGTCTGTTTGTCTACACACCCTCTCCCTCTCTCTGCCCGGTGCATGTGTGATAGCCTTAGTATGAGTGATCAGGGTGATATGATGTCAGTGAGCTGTAGAGTGGCTCAGATATGTCTCTACCAGACAGCTGCCACTCCACTGAACACGCTCTACTGCCTGTTACAGAAGAAGCACCCGTTCAAATATCACCACAAGAGGAAAAAAACAACCAACCTCTGCCTCACTTTTACCATTACAGCCTGTACTGTACTTTATGAACGCTTCAGAAATTGATTTTCTTGTGTAATAAATTGGAGAAAAATGGGAAAGCTGTCTCCACTGAAAGCCTGTTTGATCCTCTCCAGAGCAGAGAGGGACGTGGAAGTGGTTTGGTTTTACTGTTCCCTCTGTTTTCTCAGTAGACCAAACCATTATCATGCCCTTCTGATATGCGGGAGAGGAAGGAGTATTGATACCATTGCATTGTTCTGGTGGAGCCTGTCCTCTAATGTAAGATATGCTGTTTTACTCTAAACACCCCTCCATGGGTAGAGTGTCTCCTACGTCTCCTATGTCTATGTATCAGATAGTAGCTAGTTGTAGCTAGTAACGTCACCTACAGTGGGTCCGCAATTATTGGATCCCTTGATAAAGATAAGCAAAAAAGACAGTATAAAATAAATAATACAAGTACCTAGATGTATTGTATGCACATTTTTTATTTATTTTCTAATATTTTTTACTAATACAATTGCGCTCAAATAATACTTTTTTAAAACAAGTAATAAAAAAAGATGGGTGTAAAAAATGTTGATTCCCGTTTTCAATACTCCAGCACCCTCCCATTGGGAGGATGAAACATTTTAGAAAAAGGCTGAGTGTTATGAGATTGGAGAACTCATTGGGAGGGATCTTAGATCTGTACATAATCTTTCCAGATCCAGATCTGCACTTATAGACGGCCCTCTTCAATTCAAACCACAGGTTTTCAATGAGGTTCAAGAGACTGAGGTGGCCAATGCTGATTTTGTCATCAATTAACCATTTTGATTTGTTTTTGGGGTTATTGTCTTGCTGGAAGATTCACTTGCGTCCAAGTTTCAGTCTCCTTGCAGAGGCAACCAGGTTTTTGGCAAAAATGTCCAAGTTCATGATGCTGTTGACCTTAACAAGGGTCCCAGAACCACTGGAAGCTAAATAACCCCATAACCTATTTCCCTCCCTCCCCTTCCTGACACCTGGTTCAGCACAGGGACAAAATAACCCCATAACCTATTTCCCTCCCTCCCTTCCTGACACCTGGTTCAGCACAGGGACAAAAATAACCCCATAACCTATTTCCCTCCCTCCCTTCCTGACACCTGGTTCAGCACAGGGACAAAATAACCCCATAACCTATTTCCCTCCCTCCCTTCCTGACACCTGGTTCAGCACAGGGACAAAATAACCCCATAACCTATTTCCCTCCCTCCCCTTCCTGACACCTGGTTCAGCACAGGGACAAAACAACCCCATAACCTATTTCCCTCCCTCCCCTTCCTGACACCTGGTTCAGCACAGGGACAAAAAACTGAGGAAATGCCCTGAAGGGATGTGTGATGGCGGACTGAAGAAGCAATATTCATTATCTCTAAAACTGACTAAATAGTAGCACTACTGATCCATTTACTCACAACAATAACATTCAAGCTGGATAATAACCCCCAAAAATGTACAAGGCTAGAGAGGTTTATTGATAAATATTATGAAAGCAGTCCAGGTCAAAACATGTTGGAGTAATCAGGGAAAAAATGGAGAACCAAACTCCATGTAAGAACTACGAGATTCCTCGACAGACACCGATTTATGTTTTTCAACACCTGGTAAGCTAAGAGTGGAAACCGACCTGCTAAAATCAATAGATTGGGAGTATTGAACTTGTCAGTAAAGAAATGAAGGAGCCTTGAAATGAGTGGTGAAAAAAATGCAACAATGGAGAAAGAAACAAACCAGCTAAAAGGGACAGTCAATACTATTGAAACGGACATGAAGTTACTTCATAAGGAGACTGCTTCTGAGCGAAGTCGTACTTGTAAGTCGTACTTGTAATACAGATTAGGTCCCAGGCGACAAAATTGGATACTTACTGGTATTAAAGAAAGTTAAGGTGAAGAGCCTGAAAGCGTGGTGAAAGAATTCCTCCTTAAAGCGCTACAGATCCCAGGCGATACTGTCGACAACATCAGATTTTAACGTGTACACTGTTTCAGAAAGACAGGATAGCGATACATACGAGCGCCCAATGGTTTTCCAAATGAGCTTTTTTTTAAAGATTGAAATAATAGTTAATAGCCTGGACAAAAGACTCGCTGGCACAAAAATAGCAATGAATGATCAGTTCCCGAAGGAAATTGCAGACCGGTGCAAAGTTCTGTACCCACACTTCAAGGTGAATAGACTTAAAGGAAAATGTGTACCTCTTGTAGTCTACAAACTGTATATTGATAACCAACTGTTCCGAGACGCCACGACTACTCCGTGGCTTTTGTAAATAATACAAAGTTCCCATAGAGGAGTCAAATAATGGAACACCCAATATTATCCATGGTAGGGATTGTAATACAAATGTAAATACAACACTTGATAAAGAAATAAACTACAAATACACTATACCATTCAAAATAGGGAATGTTGTCAAATAATTAGTACTCAACTTTCTACTTGTAGTATTTATAAATAGATAAAGCCAGCATTAGAAGTAAGGATCAATATTGAAATAATACATCTTCATTTATAAGGAACTGGAACACAAAGTACTCAAAAGCATGAAGTTAGGTAGGAATCAACACGTTAGGGGAAAAACATAGATAACAGAGGACATCAAAAGCACAGTATGTGGGTGTATTGTGATGGAAGATAGGGTGTATTTTTGTGTTTGGAAAAGTCTGGGGCCTCTCGAGTGGCGCAGTGGTCTAAGTGCTTGAGGCGTCACTACAGACCTGAGTTCGATCCCAGGCTGTGTCACAGACAGCCGCGACCGGGAGACCCATGAGGTGGCGCACAATTGGCCCAGCGTCGTCCTGGTTAAGGTAGGGCTTGGTCGGGTGGGATGTCCTTGTCCTATCGCGCTCTAGCGACTCGCTGACACGGTCGCCAGTTGTACAGCGTTTCCTTCGACACATTGGTGCGACTGGCTTCCGGGGTAAGCGAGCAGTGTGTCAAGAAGCAGTGCGGCTTGGCAGGGTCGTGTTTCGGAGGATACATGGCTCTTGACCTTCGCCTCTCCCGAGTCCATACAGGAGTTGCAGCGATGGGACAAGACTGTAACTACTAATTGGATATCTCAAAACTGGGGAGAAAAAGGGTAAGAAGTACAACAAAAAAATAATACAAATATAGTGTATTGGGAAAGTATTCAGACCCCTTGACTTTTTCCACATTTTGCCTTATTCTAAAATTGATTAAATAATTAGTATTTTATTTTTAAAAAATCCCCCTCATCAATCGACACACTATACCCCATAATGACAAAGCAAAAACAAGTTTTTAGAAAATTTTGCAAATGTATAGAAACACTATGGAAATATCATATTTCCGTAAGCATTCAGACCCTTTACTCAGTACTTTGTTGAAGCACCCTTGGCAGCAATTACAGCCTCGAGTCTTATTGGGTATGACGCAACAAGTTGGCACACCTGTATTTGGTGAGTTTCTCAATTGGCAGGTTGGATGGGGAGCATCGCTGCACAGCTATTTTCAGGTCTCTCCAGAGATGTTCGATCGGGTTCAAGTCCGGGTTCTAGCTGGACCACTGCTTTTGGTGACAAGCCAAATTTCTTCAGCCTCCTGAGGTTGAAGAGGCGCTGCTGCGCCTTCTTCACGATGCTGTCTGTGTGAGTGGACCAATTCAGTTTGTCTGTGATGTGTATGCCGAGGAACTTAAAACGTGCTACCCTCTCCACTACTGTTCCATCGATGTGGATAGGGGGG
The DNA here is from genome assembly GCF_002021735.2 of Oncorhynchus kisutch. Taxonomy (NCBI): domain Eukaryota; kingdom Metazoa; phylum Chordata; class Actinopteri; order Salmoniformes; family Salmonidae; genus Oncorhynchus; species Oncorhynchus kisutch. Next base: position 22,504,543 of record NC_034201.2, read on the forward strand.
TGTTCCCTCTGCTGTTTCCTGAAGTCCACAATCATCTCCTTAGTTTTGTTGACGTTGAGTGTGAGGTTATTTTCCTGACACCACACTCCGAGGGCCCTCAACTCCTCCCTGTAGGCCGTCTCGTCGTTGTTGGTAATCAAGCCTACCACTGTTGTGTCGTCCGCAAACTTGATGATTGAGTTGGAGGCGTGCGTGGCCACGCAGTCGTGGGTGAACGCAACCAATAGAATGTTATATACAGTACCAGTCAAACGTTTGGCGTATTGGGATTGGTGTACTTGGCCAAAGAGCTCTATTTTCATGCCATCTAACCATAACATCGCCTGAAGTTTGCTAAATCACATTGGCACTTGGGTTGGAACCTGTGATATGGTCGAAAATATTATGTTGGTTGACTTGTAATAAAGTAAGTACTGGTACAAACGTGTTTGTCTGTGTATGATGCCGTTTGGATGCCGTCTTGTAGAGAGGTCTTAGTTTGTTAGGAAATCCCCTGATTCTTTAGAAAAGGCTCGTTATGGAGACTGGAGACCATCTGTCATTTAATGTTTCGTTTTATTGTCGGCTTCCCTGGTCTCTGTCCTCACATTTTGTATGGCTCGGATTCTGCCTTTAGGGCATATTGTTTGTGTACAAGTCATCTGTCACCCATTTTCTCCCTTGCATACGAGTGTGTGCCTGTGTGTTGGTATGATTGTGTGTATGTATAATAATACAGTAGCCCATAGCACACTACAACATATGGCTCCTACAGTCATTACAATATGATTAAGTCACACAGTTCTGGAGTATGTACAAACATGTCCTATTAAAATGGTCTTATCACTGTTGCCACACACAGTTTCATCCAATAGGAAGCAGAGTTCCATTTCATCTCAGGGCAACATTTCAGAAGTGGGTCAGTGGAAGATTCTAGAAGTCTACTTGTTCGCCCCAAAAATACGATACAAAAATGAGGGGAAACATTGACCTAGAATAAAGGTGTCATCTTCTACACCACTGAACATTATAGTAGCACATCTATGAGATGGAGATTTGGTGGTTTCATACAGCATTATAATACACACAACACATATCCAGTAAAATACCATATTGGAGTTTTGAACTAGTACTGTATAATGCTTCATGTTATCCAGCCCTCTGCTTTTCTCATTCAACTGCTTTTCCTTTACTCCTTTTATTGGTGTCATCATTCTGGAGCCAATGAGAAATAATTTGATTACACAGTTTCCTTCTTCATAATGTTCCTTTTGAGTTCCGATTTCTTCCAATATGTTCTAAATAAAGCGGTAGATTGTTCATGTTACAATAAGGATCTGTGTTTGGGAAACACACAGAGGGGAAGGGACTCGCACACCATAAAGCAGCCCTCTCCCCCCTCCGTCGCTACGTCTTGTTGTTCTTCCAGAGTCTACGTATACTGATTGCTTTAAGTCAGGGGTGGGCAACTAGATTCAGCCTGCTGGCCGATATAGTTGATCAGGGGGCTGGAGAATAATATAATAATTGGTACATTGAAAATGTACTACAACTAGGCCCAAAAAGAGATTGAATTTAAAAATAACAATAATTTCATACCTTGAGACACATTGAGACATGTCTTTTTTTACTTTATTTGTGGGAATACTTAAATTAAACATATTTTTGCTGAATTCCTTGTGATTTTTCAGCTCATCCAAAATGTAAATCCTAAAAAAATTTTTTAGCAACCCCTACTTTGAGTCTTCAGCATGACTGTTTGAGTCTCTGTTTTCCTGCCCACTGTTTCACCTACCACTTAACACACAGCTACAGGCTAGGATTAGGAAAGAGGACACACAAAAAGGGAGGGGGTCAACTTCCAGGTCATCTGGACAGAGTCAGGACAGTATCCATTAACCCCGATAGACAGTATGTGTGTGTGACCTCGCTCAGACCCCTCACTGACCACCAGCTTTAACCCTTTATACAACAGCAGGAAGAGGTCTGCCAATGATATGACTGATGGACAATGGGAAGCGTTCCAGAAAGGTTTATTCAGTGTAAAAGAATAGTTTCTTATCCCGGGTGGACATACCTGTTCATATCCCAATCACCTTCAGTCGCCAGCTCTCTTTCACTTCCTCATGTCCCATTTCTGAATTCTCCTCTGGCAACACTACTAGCTAGGACAAATGAAAACGAGGCTAAATATGTTCCCTCTGGCCCTGTTTTTTAGTGCAAGATTTCAGGCATATAAACCTATTTCAGATATGGAGGAAAAATAAACTTCTCGATAAATCTGAGTGGTCCAGGAGTATGAATGTTTCCTTGAGTGGTTTTTGGTTTACACACTGTCTGAACAGAGTTTGCCGGTGTGTAAATCTGACACATTGGGGAGTTGTGCTTCCGAAATGGTTCTTCTCTAAACAGAGCCAAATGCTATTTCTGTGGTCATTAACAGTGATAAACTACCCTGTTCTAACTCTCTATGAACTCACTTCAATGGAGGAGCACACTAGGCCTATGTCCAAATATGTACAGTGGTCTTAAATGTAACATTTTCTGCGTACCAAATGCACCGCACCCTATTCACTATAGTGCACTACTTTTGACCAGAGCTTTTTGACCAGGGTCCATAAGTCTGGTCAAAAGTAGTGCACTGTGGGAAGGTAGTCTTTGACTTACTAAATTATATTGACAGAAGTTAGTGTCAGAGATGATCGTGGTACTGTGACAGGGCCCCTTCCTCTCACTTTGTTAAATCAACCATGTGGCGAATGTTGTATAATTATTAAAACGTGACTCCATTTTGAAAACACCCCAGATGGTCAGTTTGCCCACCTGTGAGGTTGACCATGTGGTTGGATTGGAACAGTGAGGAGGCAGACAGGAAAGATGTGGTTTTTCTTTCCCAGACAGCAGCTTTTATTAGTAAACCTGTGGCTGTACAATTAGTTACAAAAACAAATAAACAGGACGATGAATAAAAAGTAGGCCTAATCAACTCAAAAGAAATGCCAGGCTTCAATCATTCCTGTACCCGTCAGTATGCCAATCTTACCCTGCCTGTCTTAGTCTGTACTCACACAGAAATGACAGGGTTTAATTATCAATACCGATCATGCATCTGACCAATGGGAAGAAGCCCTTTCACATCCTGTTCAATTAACATTCAACAGCATGAATTAGTGTCTAAACATCTTCACACACACATCAATAACAGTGCAACCATGTTTTTATCAAAAATACAATCTGGGATATGAACAGGTATGTCCACCCGGGATAAGAAACTATTCTTTTACACTGAATAAACCTTTCTGGAACGCTTCCCATTGTCCATCAGTTCTCTGACCAGGATATTAACAGATAACCCTCTATAATCAATGAGGAAATACCAGGTAATAATTTACAAAAAGGACATTATTCCATTAATAAATATGGGTTTATCATAAACCATTTAACTGTTTGCAGTGTCTGATTATTGATATAAGGCCTGTTCTTATATTGTGACAAGAGATCATAGGACTATGGTCACACTCCCCATACTAAATGATTCCTCATTGTGAGTGATGATTACATCAGAGGTTCAGTGTGCTGGAAAACCAGCAGGAATTAAATGGATCCTGGATTAAATGATCCTGCCACACCTCAACTGGGTACTATCCCCCACCTAATATCTACCTTATCCAAGACAGAAGAATATGCCAGTCCTCTCTCTTGTTTGGATCCCTGTGCTGTTCTTGTTCTGTGACAGAAGACTGACGGTCATCCATACCTCAACTGGTATGATACCCTAACCCAGAGATGAATATAGGTATATGAGCCAGACCCAGACAGACATGGGTCATGCCATTGTTTTCATGTTGCTAAGTCATGTGTGACTGTGCTACAGTGTAAACACTGTCTCTAGGTCTGTGCCTGGGTGATGTGACTGTGTGTGTAGCTGTGGTGACTCCCAGGGTCAGGGGCATAGCAGGTAGCCATCCATCATGCTGTCAGAGAGCAGTAGAGACCCCAGGGACCCCAGTGCTGGGGAGATATTGTAATGGTGTGCTGTGCCCAGTCATGTCTGTGTTCCGTGTTCATTCTGTCGGTAATGCAGGCCTCTACCATTCGGTGGTAAGGGGTTGAGAAACACATTTTCAGTGGATTGACCATTAATATAGAAATGGTCTAACTCTACACAGTTGTGGTACAATTCTGAAAATTAGGACCGGGACAATACCAGTACGTGATACTCATTAGTTTTGTGGCAAGGAAACAAAACATGAAGTGATTGAACTTCTTTAGGAAAACAGCCCAAATGTTGGAAACAAACATCATTATGTTGTCATCCAGAGTCACATTAATTGATTTTCCAGGCTGAATCATATCATATTTTACATACAGCAGGTTTTTAAAGGACCAAAGGACCGTATTTTAGCCATTGAACACAATCTAACGATACTGGTATCATCCTGGCACTAAGGAAAATGTTTATCCATATACTGTTGATGTTGATATTATTGTGTTATAATTGCTGATTATTTTAGATCCACTCACTGTGATGTCTAACTCCTCTGTGTCTTGTTCAGATCTGTACTGTACCCTGTGTCTCTGTGTCCTGTTCAGATCTGTACTGTACCCTGTGTCTCTGTGTCCTGTTCAGATCTGTACTGTACTCTGTGTCTCTCTGTCCTGTTCAGATCTGTACTGTACTCTGTGTCTCTGTCCTGTTCAGATCTGTACTGTACCCTGTGTCTCTGTCCTGTTCAGATCTGTACTGTACTCTGTGTCCTGTTCAGATCTGTACTGTACTCTGTGTCCTGTTTAGATCTGTACTGTACTCTGTGTCTCTGTCCTGTTCAGATCTGTACTGTACCCTGTGTCTCTGTCCTGTTCAGATCTGTACTGTACCCTGTGTCTCTCTGTCCTGTTCAGATCTGTACTGTACCCTGTGTCTCTGTGTCCTGTTCAGATCTGTACTGTACTCTGTGTCTCTCTGTCCTGTTCAGATCTGTACTGTACTCTGTGTCTCTGTGTCCTGTTCAGATCTGTACTGTACCCTGTGTCTGTGTCCTGTTCAGATCTGTACTGTACCCTGTGTCTCTGTGTCCTGTTCAGATCTGTACTGTACCCTGTCTCTGTGTCCTGTTCAGATCTGTACTGTACCCTAGAGGTGGACTCTTATGGCTACTTTGTCAGCAAGGCCAAGACCCGCGTCTTCAGAGACACCATTGAACCACAGTGGAACGAGGTGAGAGACCAACACCACACAGAGCTCCAATATTCAGATCATATTACTGTCAGTTATGTTGTCAAGAGGACATTTTACTCAAATTCACTCCAATTCCAGTACTCCATCATACAGAATGTTCTCTGGTCAATAGGACATTGAAGCCTGTTCTCCTGTCCTGACTGTACATTGTCCAATAGGAGTTTGAAATTGAGCTGGAGGGTTCTCAGTGCCTTCGGATCCTGTGCTACGAGAAATGTTACGACAAGACCAAGCTCAACAAAGATGACAATGAGATCGTGGACATCATCATGGGCAAGGGCCAGGTGCAGGTAAGGAGATAGTGGGGGAAAAACTCACATCATGAAACCAAACTCACTGTATGCTTATTCCATACGCATGTATGGACTTGTTTTCTTTATAGACCTTGGCAGAAACATAGTGTACCACAAGCTCCTATGGACATCAGTAGACTATGGAGATATACATTCAGCTCAGACTCTTCTCCGTTGTGTGACTCACACTTGTTGTTGTCTGGCCTCTTGTGTACAATAGATGAGTTTTGTGATGGTGGGCTGCCATTGGTGGGTGTGTGTGTGTGTGTGTGTGTGTGAGAGTTAGGGGTTTTCCTCCTTGTGTGAAAAGACCCTTTAAAACCTTCTCACTCAGAATGTCCTGTGACTGTAACATGTTTGGGTTGTGTATTACAGTCTGTGGTTAGGTTGTTGTTCCTCCCTCATATGGTAGCAGGCCTCTACGCTGACCTTTAACCAGGAGCATGTGTGTGTCTAAGTTGAAACATGTAGGAGCACACAAAGGAATTTAGGAGCACAATGAAAAAGTATTTGAGGCCTTAAAGCTAGAATCCTTACATTTTCTAGCCACACTGGTGCTTCTAAATGTACATTTCCAATCGCACAGCTAAATATTTAGGCACATATGCAAATAAAATGTTGGCACTGTTTGAGCCCTGGGTCGTCTCAGGAACCAGGCCCCTGGTATAGAAGAGTAGTCAGAAGTAGAAATACTGAGGGACATGTACATTATTCCTTTCAAATCAGTCATAGACAGTTGTTTTCTACAAATGATGCAACATGAACTAGTGTTGTGTGGAGAACATTGTACAGTTGTACTAAGATGTCCTACTTTGATGCATACTATATGAATAACAACATATTGTCCAGGATTGTGGTTGTGTTCCTTTCCTATCTTACACTCCAGCATCTCTTTTAAGTTATTTGAAGTTTGTCTTGTGTTTTCTGTCCTTGACTGACGTGTCAATGCTTCTCTTCCTCTTCAAGTATAGTGATGAATGACACTTCACTCCCCCCTCATTGGCAGTCCAATTTGAAGAGAGTTTGTTTTTAGAGGGCTGTTTAAATGGTTCCCTGTTTCCTTTTCTCTGACTAACTGTGGAAATGCTGTTTAGATAGAGAAGGTTTTATTTGCCTCTAGTGAACCAGAGAGGACCTCTGGGCTGTTAGTTGAATGGTCCTCTGTGTGTACTAACTCTTCGTACTAACTGCGGAATGTCCACATTTCCTAGCAATGCAATGCTGAGATGTCAGGCATCATCATAGCCCATATGTGGAATCCATTTTGTCCCTGCATGTGACATACCACTGTTCCTTTAGTGATAGTCTCTAAGGGTTTCTGAAGTATCATAAATGATTATTGGTTGTTGTAATGTTTATCAGAAACATGCAGTACTCCATACAGTAAACACACCTGCTACTACTGCTCCACAAACTCCTACTGTGCAATATACACTTTTACTTTGCAGTACAGTAAAGCAGATTTTCCCAACTCCATTACTCCCAACGGCACATTTGTGTTGTTGCCCTGGACAAACTCACCTAATTCAACTCATTGAGGGCTTGATGATTAGTTTTTACAATACAAATGTGTACTGTTGGGGGTACAGGAGGACTGGAGTTGGGAACCATTGCAGTAGAGCACCAACAATAATGAGATTACTACCAATGATGTATTCTATTACTATCAGGTTTTATTTTCTGCTCTGAACTACAGACCAGGATTAGTCCAATGGAGGGAAAAGGGCTAATTAAAAGCTTAATTAAAACACCTTCTGATCTTTGGCCAGGCACCTGTTGAACCAGATTATATTCCACTGTAATTCTTATCAGCCGTAACCCCCACTAATGGGTTAATGAGGATTCTCTTCTTCCTGCACAGCTGCAGAGGAGGAGGAGTGGATGGGTCGGCCTGTTAGCTCTTTGACAGGAGTGGAACGCTAGACTCTGGAGGCTGTGTTGGATAAGTGTGTGTGTGTGGGGGGGGGCACTGAGCTGCAGACCTGCCTCATACCAACTTCACTGCAGCCTGTCATGCCCATGGCTAAAATATGTGCCCACTACTCACTCACAGGGGTTCAACAGCCTGGCAGAGAGGCACACTGTCTTCTGGGAAAACACACCTCCCAGCCTGTTGCCAACAGCCATGTTGCTGAAAATGAACAAATAGTTATGTTATTCACCACTGCTAGCTTGATTTGGGGAAGAGGAAGGGTTAAAAGTGAAGAAAATGTCATGTTCAGTCCCAGGATGGGAGATTGTGGGAAAAGGATTGGTGATGAGTGTTGTGGTTGCTGGGTGAGAGGAGAGAGTTCCACTCTGCAGTAAGTAGGAGGGCACGAGAGAAAGAGGGGAGCAGCCAGTGACTCAACAGAGAGAGAGAGGGGCTTGGTTGAGCTGAAAAGAGAAAAAACTTCTCAGTATTTGCTGTGATGGCATCAGTTCTCTGGGGTGAGACTGAGAGACCACGTCCCTGATTAAATGTGACTGTTGTTGTGTGGAATAGTGCTGCTTAAGGGATAGGGACACTGTAGAGAGGGACCTTTTAAAAATGGATTTAACCTTGATTTAACTGCAGCAGACAGACAATAACACTTCCAGAACCTTAAATGGAGTATAGGGGACATTGTAGTAAACGGACAGCGATGTTTATTAAGGGACTTAGTTACTAACATGTAGTTAGGTGATCTAAGGCTACAGAGTTTACATGGATGAAGTCCTTCCCTTTCTTCCGGAGGTCATACCTCGTGGGTCAGAGGTCATACCTCGTGGGTCAGAGGTCATACCTCGTGGGTGAGACTTTTTCTTGGAGCTCTTCTGTTTCGTTTCTCGTCAAGCTCCTCTGAAAGGAGCGGAAATGTTTTGTTGTCCTCTCTTGAGACCTAACAGATTTGTTTAACAAGACTCCAGAATGCTAAAAGGCCTTACATGGGCGTATCATGCAGCAAAGTTGATTTTTATTTATTTTCTTCACAGATGAAAGTTTAGATACTGTAAGTAAACTATGTCCTGTAATGACTTTTCAATATTGCCATTTTCCGTCAGAGGATATTTTGTTTCTGTAAAGAAGGTGTCAAGTTAAGTTGGCTCGTGCTATATCAATATACATGTGACATGTGCAGTAAGATGCTGTTTTAGGATGCATTGAAACTATTAGATAGTCATGCCACTGAAGAACACTGCAGTGCCCGTCCCACTCAGATTGCCATAAGTAAGGGTCTCTTTTAGTTCTGATCAATCAGACTTATTTCCATGGAAACAGGGGTCCCTGTGGTGCCTGGTGAGGTCAAACTGGTGTGTGTCTCTCTGAGGGTCAGCCACTCCAATGCACACACACACAGCGTACACAAGCGATACTGATGCGCCAAGTGTGAAACCAACAGGACCTTGAAGAACTTCTACCTCCAAGCCATAAGACTGCTAAATAGTTAGTCCTCGTAGTTAAATAGTCCTGGTAGTTAAACAGTTTGTCCTGGTAGTTAAATAGTTAGTCCTGGTAGTTAAATAGGTAGTCCTGGTAGTTAAATAGTTAGTCCTGGTAGTTAAATAGTTAGTCCTGGTAGTTAAACAGTTAGTCCTGGTAGTTCAACAGTTTGTCATGGTAGTTACATAGTTAGTCCTGGTAGTTAAACAGTTAGTCCTGGTAGTTCAACAGTTAGTCCTGGTAGTTCCATAGTTAGTCCTGGTAGTTACATAGTTAGTCCTGGTAGTTAAATAGTTAGTCCTGGTAGTTAAACAGTTAGTCCTGGTAGTTAAATAGTTAGTCCTGGTAGTTAAACAGTTAGTCCTGGTAGTTAAACAGTTAGTCCTGGTAGTTAAACAGTTAGTCCTGGTAGTTAAACAGTTAGTCCTGGTAGTTAAATAGTTAGTCCTGGTAGTTAAACAGTTAGTCCTGGTAGTTAAACAGTTAGTCCTGGTAGTTAAACAGTTAGTCCTGGTAGTTAAACAGTTAGTCCTGGTAGTTAAATAGTTAGTCCTGGTAGTTAAATAGTTAGTCCTGGTAGTTAAATAGTTAGTCCTGGTAGTTAAATAGTTAGTCCTGGTAGTTAAACAGTTAGTCCTGGTAGTTAAATAGTTAGTCCTGGTAGTTAAATAGTTAGTCCTGGTAGTTAAACAGTTAACCAATAGCTATCTGTATTGACCCTTTTTGCACTCATTTATTTTGACTCATCACATACGCTGCTGTTACTGTTTATTATCTATACATATAACTAGTCACTTTATTCCTAGTTATATGTACATATCTCCCTCAATTACCTTGTACCCCTTCACATCGACTCGGTACTGGTACCCCTGTATATAGCCAAGTTATCGTTACTCATTGTGTATTTATTATAACTTTAATTTTTACGTGTTATTATTTCTCTATTTTCTTTCTCTCTGCGTTGTTGGGAAGGGCCCGTAAATAAGCATTTCACTGTTAGTCTACACCTGTTGTTTACGAGGCATGTGACAAATAAAATGTATGCATGTGATCTTTCTCTCTCTGCCTAATAATCAATTATTTAGTTCCAGCTGGCAGGCAGCAATTCATTTCCACACACAGCTCTGACCCCCAGGAGATAACCTCTGACCCCTGACCTCTAGGGGTGAAAGCTCTAATCCTCCATTAAACGACAACATGTTAGAAGCTATTTCCCCCCGTCTGTCTCAGCTCACACTGGGAACATTAATGGCTCTTAAACTCCTTTGAGGTTGACTATCGCAGTACTGATCAATATCTGTCCTCCAGGCTGTCACTTAAAACAGCAGTAAAGGGCTTTATTTCTTCTCTCTAGCTGGTCCCTGTTGGATGAGGACTGTGTCTGAAATGGAACTACTTTTAGCCAGGGCCTGCTTTGGGGATATATCAGGAATAAGGTACCTTTTCAGACCCAGGCGAGGTTGGAAAGGCCTTTGTGTTGGACTGGCTGTGACTGACTTTCCATTTCAGCCTTTTTGAATTTCAGAAATGACTCTTTTATCACATTTAAGTGCCTGATTTCTAAGATTATGTTGACTTGAAAGGGGACCGGTCACGCAACGCTTGGGACGACAACCCCGACCGGTGCTTTTATACAGCGGAAATGCATCAGTCTAGGCAGCTAAAGCCAGCAATGCTTTATGTAGTAACCCCCCACACACCCTCTGCTCACCCCATCCCCTGGGGTCAGGCCTTTCATTTCTGTCTTATCTGAGAACAGAGTGTTGTCTTCCATAGACCCACCATGGTTCACATAGCCATCTGTCTGGGTGTGTTGGCTCTAGCACAGAGGAGACTGGGACTGGAGAAGATTGTGGCGATACTGATGGTATGACTCTGATATTCTTCTGTTAGTTAACATGTCTCTCCACTGAATGGTATCACCAATGAGCTTTTCTCATAACAGCTGCCAGTAATGAGACCACACTCTGAATTCCACTGCAGTGAAATGGCTGCGCATAGAATTCCTGGTGTTCCTCTGTGGTGGATTCTGGTAGTTGATAATCGAGCTGTTTGGTTTCCCCCTTTTAGTCAATAAAAGTAGAATTTCTAGAAATCCGTATATATTTCTATGGGTCAGTCCCTGTCATGTCCAACTGTTGACCCTGATGTCCGTGTGCTTTCTAATCTCATCTCTACAATCTTCCTCCAACATCACCTCAACCCTTCTGATCTATCCTACACCCACATGGGCCATTTTTACTCCCTATCCTTCCTCTCCTCTTCTATCCCCCTCTCCTCCACTCCTCTCTACCTACTCCATTCTTCTCCCTATTCTTCCTCTCATCTTCTATCCCCCTCTTCTCCTCTCCTCTCTACCTGCTCCATTCTTCTCCCTATCCTTCCTCTCCTCTTCTATCCCCCTCTCCTCCACTCCTCTCTACCTGCTCCATTCTTCTCCCTATCCTTCCTCTCCTCTTCTATCCCCCTCTCCTCCACTCCTCTCTACCTGCTCCATTCTTCTCCCTATCCTTCCTCTCCTCTTCTATCCCCCTCTCCTCCACTCCTCTCTACCTACTCCATTCTTCTCCTCTTCTATCCCCATCTCCTCCACTCCTCTCTACCTACTCCATTCTTCTCCTCTTCTATCCCCATCTCCTCCACCCCTCTCTACCTACTCCATTCTTCTCCCTTTCCTTCCTCTCCTCTTCTATCCCCCCTCCTCCTCTCCTCTCTACCTCCCACTGTGCTGTAGCAGGGTCCTTTTGATTGGGTCCTTCTCCAGGGTGAGAACATGTCACGGACCCCTCTCTCTCTCCTCTGTTATTGTGCCTGTAGAATGATTAACCTGAGCTAGTTGAACCAGAGATAATGGGAGACCGAGTTCAGGCGCTGGAGGAGAATTGTGTGTCTGTGTGGTGAAGGGGGGCACAAAGCTTTGTTCCTGGCAGCCCTTACTGTCAGGCTACAGCAGAACCGCACAGTGTGCTGTGGTACATTACAGTAACAGATCATTGCATTAAAACAGAGGGTTTAGCTCTCACTTATACAAAAGCAGACTTGGGGCTCCAAAATGTAAACATCAAGCGCCAGGATGTCGGAAGCTTGATTTTAAAAACAGAGTCTGTGGTTAATAGGCATCTGTTTCTTTGTTTGGGCCAATGCAGAACGTGTGTGTTCATGTGTGTGGGTTCACTTATGTGCGCCAGCGTAATATAAATGAATGTATCTAATAGACCTGCTCATCTATCATGCTCTGGCTCCCACCATGTAGTGGTGTAATCTGTCATGTCCTCCCCCTGCTACGTACCCCCACCCTGGAGCAGCACATACAGCAGCGTCTGTCAACACTGACAGATGGCCCACAAGGGTGTGTGTTCTGACACATCCTGAGCAAAAACACACACACAAACACTAATGGGGGGCAAATTCATACATCCATGTAAATGATATCAATCGCTCCAACCTGCCACATGCCCTTCTGTGTACTACCTGGTGGTGGTGTGGGGAGGGAGGGTGAGTGTGTACTACCTGCTGTGTGGTGGTGGTGTGGGGAGGGAACGAGTGTGTACTACCTGCTGTGTGGTGGTGGTGTGGAGAGGGAGGGTGAGTGTTGTACTACCTGCTGTGTGGTGGTGGTGTGGGGAGGGAGGGTGAGTGTGTACTACCTGCTGTGTGGTGGTGGTGTGGGGAGGGAGGGTGAGTGTGTACTACCTGCTGTGTGGTGGTGGTGTGGGGAGGGAGGGTGAGTGTGTACTACCTGCTGTGTGGTGGTAGTGTGGGGAGGGAGGGTGAGTGTGTACTACCTGCTGTGTGGTGGTGGTGTGGGGAGGGAGGGTGAGTGTGTACTACCTGCTGTGTGGTGGTGGTGTGGGGAGGGAGGGTGAGTGTGTACTACCTGCTGTGTGGTGGTGGTGTGGGGAGGGAGGGTGAGTGTGTACTACCTGCTGTGTGGTGGTGGTGTGGGGAGGGAGGGTGAGTGTGTACTACCTGCTGTGTGGTGGTGGTGTGGGGAGGGAACGAGTGTGAAGGGTGTACTACCTGCTGTGTGGTGGTGGTGTGGGGAGGGAGGGTGAGTATGTACTACCTGCTGTGTGGTGGTGGTGTGGGGAGGGAACGAGTGTGAAGGGTGTACTACCTGCTGTGTGGTGGTGGTGTGGGGAGTGAGGGAGGTTGAGTGTGTACTACCTGCTCTGTGGTGGTGGTGTGGGGAGTGAGGGAGGTTGAGTGTGTACTACCTGCTGTGTGGTGGTGGTGTGGGGAGGGAGGGAGGGAGGGAGGGAGGGAGGGTGAGTGTGTACTACCTGCTGTGTGGTGGTGGTGGTGTGGGGAGGGAGGGTGAGTATGTACTACCTGCTGTGTGGTGGTGGTGTGGGGAGGGAACGAGTGTGAAGTGTGTACTACCTGCTGTGTGGTGGTTGTGTGGGGAGGGAGGGAGGGTGAGTGTGTACTACCTGCTGTGTGGTGGTGGTGTGGGGAGCGAGGGAGGGTGAGTGTGTACTACCTGCTGTGTGGTGTGGGGAGGGAGGGAGGGTGAGTGTGTACTACCTGCTGTGTGGGGAGTGAGGGAGGGTGAGTGTGTACTACCTGCTGTATGGTGGTGGTGTGGGGAGGGAGGGAGGGTGAGTGTGTACTACCTGCTGTGTGGTGGTGGTGTGGGGAGTGAGGGAGGGTGAGTGTGTACTACCTGCTGTGTGGTGGTGGTGTGGGGAGGGAAGGAGGGTGAGTGTGTACTACCTGCTCTGTGGTGGTGGTGTGGGGAGTGAGGGAGGGTGAGTGTGTACTACCTGCTGTGTGGTGGTGGTGTGGGGAGGGAGGGAGGGTGAGTGTGTACTACCTGCTGTGTGGTGGTGGTGTGGGGAGTGAGGGAGGGTGAGTATGTACTACCTGCTGTGTGGTGGTGGTGTGGGGAGGGAACGAGTGTGAAGGGTGTACTACCTGCTGTGTGGTGGTGGTGTGGGGAGGGAGGGAGGGTGGGTGAGTGTGTACTACCTGCTGTGTGGTGGTGGTGTGGGGAGGGAACGAGTGTGAAGGGTGTACTACCTGCTGTGTAGTGGTGGTGTGGGGAGTGAGGGAGGTTGAGTGTGTACTACCTGCTCTGTGGTGGTGGTGTGGGGAGTGAGGGAGGTTGAGTGTGTACTACCTGCTCTGTGGTGGTGGTGTGGGGAGTGAGGGAGGTTGAGTGTGTACTACCTGCTGTGTGGTGGTGGTGTGGGGAGGGAGGGAGGGTGAGTGTGTACTACCTGCTGTGTGGTGGTGGTGTGGGGAGTGAGGGAGGGTGAGTATGTACTACCTGCTGTGTGGTGGTGGTGTGGGGAGGGAACGAGTGTGAAGGGTGTACTACCTGCTGTGTGGTGGTGGTGTGGGGAGGGAGGGAGGGTGAGTGTGTACTACCTGCTGTGTGGTGGTGGTGTGGGGAGGGAACGAGTGTGAAGGGTGTACTACCTGCTGTGTGGTGGTGGTGTGGGGAGTGAGGGAGGTTGAGTGTGTACTACCTGCTCTGTGGTGGTGGTGTGGGGAGTGAGGGAGGTTGAGTGTGTACTACCTGCTCTGTGGTGGTGGTGTGGGGAGTGAGGGAGGTTGAGTGTGTACTACCTGCTGTGTGGTGGTGGTGTGGGGAGGGAGGGAGGGTGAGTGTGTACTACCTGCTGTGTGGTGGTGGTGTGGGGAGGGAGGGTGAGTATGTACTACCTGCTGTGTGGTGGTGGTGTGGGGAGGGAACGAGTGTGAAGTGTGTACTACCTGCTGTGTGGTGGTTGTGTGGGGAGGGAGGGAGGGTGAGTGTGTACTACCTGCTGTGTGGTGGTGGTGTGGGGAGCGAGGGAGGGTGAGTGTGTACTACCTGCTGTGTGGTGTGGGGAGGGAGGGAGGGTGAGTGTGTACTACCTGCTGTGTGGTGGTGGTGTGGGGAGTGAGGGAGGGTGAGTGTGTACTACCTGCTGTGTGGTGGTGGTGTGGGGAGTGAGGGAGGGTGAGTGTGTACTACCTGCTGTGTGGTGGTGGTGTGGGGAGGGAGGGAGGGTGAGTGTGTACTACCTGCTGTGTGGTGGTGGTGTGGGGAGTGAGGGAGGGTGAGTATGTACTACCTGCTGTGTGGTGGTGGTGTGGGGAGGGAACGAGTGTGAAGGGTGTACTACCTGCTGTGTGGTGGTGGTGTGGGGAGGGAGGGAGGGTGAGTGTGTACTACCTGCTGTGTGGTGGTGGTGTGGGGAGGGAACGAGTGTGAAGGGTGTACTACCTGCTGTGTGGTGGTGGTGTGGGGAGTGAGGGAGGTTGAGTGTGTACTACCTGCTCTGTGGTGGTGGTGTGGGGAGTGAGGGAGGTTGAGTGTGTACTACCTGCTGTGTGGTGGTGGTGTGGGGAGGGAGGGAGGGTGAGTGTGTACTACCTGCTGTGTGGTGGTGGTGTGGGGAGGGAGGGTGAGTATGTACTACCTGCTGTGTGGTGGTGGTGTGGGGAGGGAACGAGTGTGAAGTGTGTACTACCTGCTGTGTGGTGGTTGTGTGGGGAGGGAGGGTGGGTGAGTGTGTACTACCTGCTGTGTGGTGGTGGTGTGGGGAGCGAGGGAGGGTGAGTGTGTACTACCTGCTGTGTGGTGTGGGGAGGGAGGGAGGGTGAGTGTGTACTACCTGCTGTGTGGTGGTGGTGTGGGGAGTGAGGGAGGGTGAGTGTGTACTACCTGCTGTGTGGTGGTGGTGGTGGTGTGGGGAGGGAGGGAGGGTGAGTGTGTACTACCTGCTGTGTGGTGGTGGTGTGGGGAGTGAGGGAGGGTGAGTGTGTACTACCTGCTGTGTGGTGGTGGTGTGGGGAGGGAAGGAGGGTGAGTGTGTACTACCTGCTGTGTGGTGGTGGTGTGGGGAGTGAGGGAGGGTGAGTGTGTACTACCTGCTGTGTGGTGGTGGTGTGGGGAGGGTGAGTGTGTACTACCTGCTGTGTTGTGGGGAGGGAGGGAGGGTGAGTGTGTACTACCTGCTGTGTTGTGGGGAGGGAGGGAGGGTGAGTGTGTACTGTATGTTTTACATGAATTGACAAAGGAAAGGTTTTATTATATACAGTTGGAGCTAGTCAATGACCAACAACACACAAAGGAGTGTATTTTGGCCTTTTAAAGATTAACATCAATTTTACCCTCAATTTTACCCTCAATTTTACCCTCAATTTTACCTAGCATTGTTACAGTATCTCTGGTATTATATGGGATCGGGATCATCCTTCATATAGTCAATGTGCTCCTCATCTAGCATCTGGTGCTCTTTATTGATGGAGGGTAGTTGGGGACCAGCCGTCTCTGATCAGGATGCTTCCACATCTGGTGCTCTTTATTGATGGAGGGTAGTTGGGGACCAGCCGTCTCTGATCAGGATGCTTCCACATCTGGTGCTCTTTATTGATGGAGGGTAGTTGGGGACCAGCCGTCTCTGATCAGGATGCTTCCACATCTGGTGCTCTTTATTGATGGAGGGTAGTTGGGGACCAGCCGTCTCTGATCAGGATGCTTCCACATCTGGTGCTCTTTATTGATGGAGGGTAGTTGGGGACCAGCCGTCTCTGATCAGGATGCTTCCACATCTGGTGCTCTTTATTGATGGAGGGTAGTTGGGGACCAGCCGTCTCTGATCAGGATGCTTCCACATCTGGTACTCTTTATTGATGGAGGGTAGTTGGGGACCAGCCGTCTCTGATCAGGATGCTTCCACATCTGGTGCTCTTTATTGATGGAGGGTAGTTGGGGACCAGCCGTCTCTGATCAGGATGCTTCCACATCTGGTGCTCTTTATTGATGGAGGCTAGTTAGGGACCAGCCGTCTCTGATCATGATGCTTCCACATCTGGTGCTCTTTATTGATGGAGGGTAGTTGGGGACCAGCCGTCTCTGATCATGTTTCTTCCACATCTGGTGCTCTTTATTGATGGAGGGTAGTTAGGGACCAGCCGTCTCTGATCATGATGCTTCCACATCTGGTGCTCTTTATTGATGGAGGATAGTTAGGGACCAGCCGTCTCTGATCAGGATGCTTCCACATCTCTATCCGGTGACAGGTTGGTGTTCTTCTCCTCCATTTCCTAATAAATAACCCTTTTCCTCATCCTTCCCCACAACTCTATTTGTCAGCGCTTGTTATACACAAACAGCACACTGGGACTATGTGCCCTAAATAACTAGGTTGTGTTTTTAAATGAACAATCTGATTATGTAAGACTGTAGAGAAAATCCTTTATTTTGTTTGAGAAAGGAATAAACAATGAATGAAAGAATCCCCTTCCAGATTGAGTTGATATAAAATGGTTGTGATGACGAACCAGAGGGGCCATATTGGGTCATCCATCCTTTATATTTACACTGCTGCCTCATCCAATGTCTCTGACGGGATGGATGGAGGAAGGAACACATGGACTTTAAGTGTATTGTGACATCATTTGTCTGTACTCTATATCTTTGTAAAAAGAGTAGAATGGATTCTAGTCCTCTATAGTGGGATGTGTACTGTCAGTGTGATGCTGTATTTACTGTATGTTAACTCCCTCTCGCTATGATAGACATAATTATGCAATGGCATACAAGTCCCTCTATTACTCTGACAGGACTGTGGATTATCAACCAGAGACATAGAGAGAGGAATGGGGGTCGGCTGTGGTGTCCAAACCCAGCAGACATGCTGTACTGTTCTGCTGATGGACCAGGAAGGCAGGCAGTGTGGGTAATTGGATGTTATTACAGTTACATAATCAGGGAGGAGGGAAGTGTAAGTGATTACCAGCAGATGTAAATGCTCCCCTGGACATGTAACCCAGCTGTTTAGAGAGGGGGAGGGAGGGAGTGACAGAGACCAAGGGAGAGTGGGGGAGAAGAGGAGTTGGGAGAGCGAGAGAGGGGGAGGGAGGGAGTGACAAAGACCAAAGGAGAGTGGGGGAGAAGAGGAGTTGGGAGAGCGAGAGAGGGGGAGAGAGAGGGACCCAGAGGGTGACCAATTACAGGTTGTGAATTAAGGGAAGATCAAAAGAGGAGAACCAGTTTTGATGCATAGAGATACAATATAGTACTGTTCTGTTTAACTCTGTTTCCCACTCACATTGACTCTAACTGTTACAAAAGGGATGTAACGTACTGCTGTTGTTCTCTCTTGGGTCACAGTTAAAGCCTGGCTTTAACTAGTCTTTCGAAACATGGTTTTGACTATTTTGTGGCTCACAAAAGAATGTGAAAGGCTTTAGATGGATGATGGATCCCAATGTTAAAACGTTTTGGGAACCACTGACATATGCAGTACGCTGTAATGAATGGCCTTCGAGTGAAAGGGTCCTATTGTTTTCAGACAGTGGTGCTGTGTAGAGGAAGATTGAATCCCCTTTGCCATGTCAATGGTGCTATCCTGTAGCAGGACCAGTAGTGCTCTAGAACCATTCAACAGCAAAGCTTCCACAAGTCTCCTATTACAACCGTGACGTTTTTAATGCTTATCCCTGAGGGACTAATAATTAATAAGAAGCATACAGACGCTGCACTTGATGAATTTATGAAATTGCTTCTCCCAATTATTGATAAACATGCACCTGTTATGAAACTTTATGATAGAACTGGATTGATGGAATTGAATGATTTGATGAGATATTGAAAAACTGTATGGTTGAAAGAGATGGGGTGAATGGAGTGGCTAATACGTCTGGCTGCACATCTAACTTACTTCAAACTGAGAAGTGATGTGACTAAACTCAACAATAAGAAGAAGAAACTGTATTATGAAGCCAAGATCAATAATATAAAACTTTAACCTACTTTAAATGATCGGCTCAGACTAATTCAATTCAGTCTTTTAATCAAATCAGATGGCTTATTCATCACACAACTATTTGATGTTGCCAGTTATTTTAATGATTACTTCATTGCCAAAGTGGGTGAAACTTGAGCAGGAAATGCTAACAACAAACAGCGAGCCATAGTATTCATGCATAAAAAATATATATAGAATTAAAGAAAGCATTGTAAGTTAGTGTGGGACAAGTGGGAAAATAATTGTTATCGATCAATTATGACCTCCTGGCATTGAAAACTTATATATGGAAGGCTACTGAGGATGGTAGCTGACTCTATGGCCACTGCTGTCTGTCATATCTTTAATCTGAGTCTAGAGAAAGGTGTTTGTTGTCAGGCCTGGTGGGAAGCCAAAGTTATTCCGCTACCCAAGAGTGGTAAAGAGTGGTAGAGAGGCCTTTACTGGTTGTAACTGCAGACAAATCAGCTTGCTGCCAACTGTTGGAAAAAATTGTGTTTGACCAAATACAATGCTATTTCTCTGTAAACAAATTAACAAGACTTCCAGCATGCTTATAGAGAAGGGCACTCAACATGTACTGCACTGACACAAATGACTGATGATTGGTTGAAAGAAATTGATAGCAGAAGGCAGCACCTCACAGTACAACACCTCTCCCCTAGTTGACCTAGATATTGTGTGTATGTATTGATATGTAGGCTCTGTGGGCCATTTTTAAATGGATGTAGTTCTGTCCTTGAGCTGTTCTTGTTTATTCATGTTCTGTATTATGTTTCATGTTCTGTTTGGACCCCAGGAAGTAGTTGCTGCTTTCGCAACAGCTAATGGGGATCCTAATAAAATAGCAATACCAAGAGACAACCCTGTGTTAGCTCCAGCTGTGGAATATACCAGGTATGGAGGGAACAATAGCTCCTGCTGATTTCTGTCAGAGAGGGGGGGAATATTGGAACAAAGGCACAGAGAACAAAGTAGAGAAAGACTGGTTGTTGGCAGTCAGTGTGTCAGTCATAAATCACCAACAGAGAACACACACGTACATACCATGCAGAGTGTCAGAGACACCCCTACCCCCCGCTGCTCCAAGAGGGGACATGTGTGTTCGCCCCCCCAAACCCCATCAAATAACCCCCATCTACGTGCACGCCATCGCTAAGGAAATCTGAAACCTGAGCCAGCAGTGCCAAGGTGGCAAGGCCAAGGAGATGCGTGTGTGTGCCTCCCATTGTGTGTGTTATTAGGGGAGTAATAACACGACGTAGTACATTAGCACTCTCCTCCTACAACCTGCTGTGTCCGTCACATCTACCAATCCCATTATGGCTAAATGCTTTTATCTGTGACGACCCCCCACTAGTAGGCCAAAATGAGAAACATTAAAAAGCTGTCTAAGTGAAATAATAATTTTCTACTGATATAATTAAATCAAAAACACAAGTTTATAAAGAAATGACTAAGTGTCTCAGTTATGGCTTCTCTCTCTGACAGAAATGTTTTTCTACTCATCCTTAGTGAGGGAAAAGGGACTACTTCTCCTTCTATTAGCAGGAAACACACGCGGGTTCCAGGGACAGTGAATTCCTGAGATGGTTCTGTCTTTCAGGAGCCACAACCTAGGGCCAGAGCATTCTTCACCTTTCTTCTCTCTCTCTCCGTCTTTGGATTTATTGATAGCAGATGATGGAAGAAACAACAACTTCACCTCTCCTCCTCCCTGAAGTCATTTCATGCATGGCTCTTCTCTGCCTTCCGATGTGCTGATCGATTAGAATTTCACACGACCACATTGACTCTGTGAAATCTAAATGTGTTGTGTTGTATGAACCAGAGCATCCCAAAAAGCTCCCTTCGACTCTCTCTCGCTCACCCTCTCTCTCTCGCCAAGGTTGGCAGGGCAAACAGTGTGTGGCAATATCTTGTTGGGAGCTCAGCCACCCTGGCCTGGACTATGGAAACCAGAGCGGCCCTCTCCCCCAGATGAGATCATTCTTTACTGTTACTGTGGTGAGGGGTGTCTTAGTGGGACAGAAACCAAAGGGATGGTAGAAGGTAAACTCACTTTTATTTTACTACCCTTATGCACCCTCTTCCCCTTACAGAAAGAAGTGTTCTCCCTATCTCACCTCTTTCTCTTTCCCCCCTCTCAATTCAATTTGCTTTATTGACATGATGCAACACTCCTTCCACATTTTGTTACATTACAGCCTTATTTAAAATGGATAAAAAAATATGAGGATTTTTAATTCTATCTACACACAATACCCCATAATGACAAAGCAAAAACAGTTTGCAAATGTATTGTAAATGTAAAATCTGAAATCACATTTACACAAATATTCAGATCCTTTAATCAGTACTTTGCTGAAGCAGAGATGTTCGATCGGGTCCAAGCCCGGGCTCTGCCTGGGCCACTCAAGGACATTCAGAGCCTTGTCCCGAAGCCACTCCTGAGTTGTCTTGGCTGTGTGCTTAGGTTCGTTGTCCTGTTGGAAGGTGAACCTTCACCCCAGTCTGAGGTCCTGAGCACTCTGGAGCAGGTTTTCATCAAGGATCTCTTTGTACTTTGCTTCGTTCATCTTTCCCTCGATCCTGACTAGTCTCCCAGTCCCTGCTGCTGAAAAAAAATATCCCCACAGCCTGATGCTGCCACCACCATGCTTCACCATAGGGATGGGTTTGGCCAGGTGATGAGAGTCCTTTTAAGTGCCTTTTGGCAAACTCCAAGCAGGGCTCATTTGCCTTTACTGAGGAGTGGCTTCCATCTGGCCGCTCTACCATAATGACCTGATTGCTCCATCTGGAAGGTTCTCCCTTCTCCACAGAGGAACTCTGGAGCGCTGTCAGATTAACTGTTGGGTTCTTGGTCACCTCCCTGACCAAGACCCTTCTCCACCGGTTGCTCAGTTTGGCTGGACAGCCAGCTCTAAGAAGTCTTGGTGGTTCTAAACTTCTTCCATTTAAGAATGATGGATGCAATTGTGTTATTGGGGACCTTCAGTGCTGCAGACATTTTTTGGTACCCTTTTCCAGATCTATGCCTCGACACAATCCTGGCTCGGAGCTCTACGGACAATTCCTTCGACCTCATAGCTTGGTTTTTGCTCTGACATGCACTGTCAAACTGTGGGACCTTTTTATAGGCAGGTGTGTGCCTTTCCAAATCATGTCCAATCAATTGAATTTACCACAGGTAGACTCCACCAATCAATTTGTAGAAACATCTCAAGGATGATCAATGGTAACAGGATATACCAGAGCTCAATTTCGAGTGTCATTAACAAAGGGTCTGAATAATTATGGTTTAAATTAAATGTTTTCCCCATTGAAAAAACAACAATACCCCTTTTTATTTTTTATATATTTGCAAAAATGTCTAAAACCTGTTTTCACTTTGTCATTATGGGGTATTGTGTGTAGATTGAGGAAACAATTAAATGTAATCCATTTTAGAATAACACTGTAACATATTATAAAATGTGGAAAAAGTGAAGGGGTCTGAATTCTTTACAAATGCACTGTACATATTCCTCTATCTCTCTCTCCTGGCAGACTGAGGGGTAGTGGAGAACCCCCCCAGGCCTCTTTCTCTCTCTCCTGGCAGACTGAGGGGTAGTGGAGAACCCCCCCAGGCCTCTTTCTCTCTCTCCTGGCAGACTGAGGGGTAGTGGAGAACCCCCCCCAGGCCTCTTTCTCTCTCTCCTGACAGACTGAGGGGTAGTGGAGAACCCCCCCAGGCCTCTTTCTCTCTCTCCTGGCAGACTGAGGGGTAGTGGAGAACCCCCCCAGGCCTCTTTCTCTCTCTCCTGGCAGACTGAGGGGTAGTGGAGAACCCCCCCCAGGCCTCTTTCTCTCTCTCCTGGCAGACTGAGGGGTAGTGGAGAACCCCCCCCAGGCCTCTTTCTCTCTCTCCTGACAGACTGAGGGGTAGTGGAGAACCCCCCCAGGCCTCTTTCTCTCTCTCCTGGCAGACTGAGGGGTAGTGGAGAACCCCCCCCAGGCCTCTTTCTCTCTCTCCTGACAGACTGAGGGATAGTGGAGAACCCCCCCAGGCCTCTTTCTCTCTCTCCTGGCAGACTGAGGGGTAGTGGAGAACCCCCCCAGGCCTCTTTCTCTCTCTCCTGGCAGACTGAGGGGTAGTGGAGAACCCCCCCAGGCCTCTTTCTCTCTCTCCTGGCAGACTGAGGGGTAGTGGAGAACCCCCCCCAGGCCTCTTTCTCTCTCTCCTGACAGACTGAGGGGTAGTGGAGAACCCCCCCAGGCCTCTTTCTCTCTCTCCTGGCAGACTGAGGGGTAGTGGAGAACCCCCCCAGGCCTCTTTCTCTCTCTCCTGGCAGACTGAGGGGTAGTGGAGAACCCCCCCCAGGCCTCTTTCTCTCTCTCCTGGCAGACTGAGGGGTAGTGGAGAACCCCCCCCAGGCCTCTTTCTCTCTCTCCTGACAGACTGAGGGGTAGTGGAGAACCCCCCCAGGCCTCTTTCTCTCTCTCCTGGCAGACTGAGGGGTAGTGGAGAACCCCCCCCAGGCCTCTTTCTCTCTCTCCTGACAGACTGAGGGATAGTGGAGAACCCCCCCAGGCCTCTTTCTCTCTCTCCTGGCAGACTGAGGGGTAGTGGAGAACCCCCCCAGGCCTCTTTCTCTCTCTCCTGGCAGACTGAGGGGTAGTGGAGAACCCCCCCAGGCCTCTTTCTCTCTCTCCTGGCAGACTGAGGGGTAGTGGAGAACCCCCCCCAGGCCTCTTTCTCTCTCTCCTGACAGACTGAGGGGTAGTGGAGAACCCCCCCAGGCCTCTTTCTCTCTCTCCTGGCAGACTGAGGGGTAGTGGAGAACCCCCCCAGGCCTCTTTCTCTCTCTCCTGACAGACTGAGGGGTAGTGGAGAACCCCCCCCAGGCCTCTTTCTCTCTCTCCTGGCAGACTGAGGGGTAGTGGAGAACCCCCCCAGGCCTCTTTCACTCTCTCCTGACAGACTGAGGGGTAGTGGAGAACCCCCCCAGGCCTCTTTCTCTCTCTCCTGGCAGACTGAGGGGTAGTGGAGAACCCCCCCAGGCCTCTTTCTCTCTCTCCTGACAGACTGAGGGGTAGTGGAGAACCCCCCCAGGCCTCTTTCTTTTCATTCTCTCCTCTTTTCTGTTAATCAGATTTCACATGAACACCAGGGCCAAATCTCCCCCAGTGCAATTGCTTTTCCCCCCTTTATCCCGCAAACACCCCCAGAGAACAGCACCACTTTCACCCTCCCTGGCTCCCCCTCCCTGCCAATCTCTCTTTCCCTGTGCTGTTGTTGGCAGTCCCTTCGACCATATTTTAGTAATGGGCCCCAGCAGAAATTCAGTATCCTAGTGAAACCGGGCCCCGTAGGCTTTGAAAAGTGTGTGTGTGTGTAAGGGGGATAGAGAGCTGACCCTCTGGTGCTGTGTGATATCCAGTGATACTGACGCCTTGGCCCGTCCTTCACACACTGGTCCTGTGGAGAGAGGTAGTGATGGAGGAAAAGGAATAGAGTACCCCCAAGGGCCTGATATGGTTAGAAAGCTGGATAGTTTGTGGAAGTGGCACTTTGTTGTAAAGAGCCCCTCTGTTTGTTTTGATGATGTGATTGTGGCGATTAGGAGATGTGTTCCATATGCAGGGAGGTTGAGGTTGAGCAACACTCCACTGTGATGGTACATCTCATTATACCCAGAAATGGACCTCTCTGTGGAGGGTTTGTTCTGTTCTGGGAGTAATGTCAGTACTAGGTATTAGAAGATGGAGGGACAACAGGGTTTTGCTATACTCTGGGTTCATGGTATTTTTACTGGAAGTTGCTCACATGTACAGCCAGCCCTTCCCATTCAGCCGTGATAGTCCACTCACCTTTTACTGGAAACCGTGCTCGATGTAAGACACATGGTTCTCACACAGCTCCAGACGTTTCCTGCTGCTTACTCACACTGTTGCCAAACCAGTCAAACGTAAAAGGATGTTGTGTGAGCTGTATGTGGCCACTGCCCCTCTGCAGTGCCAACCCCTCTCCACAGACTCATAAGTGCCAGCCAGGTATCTTCAGCAGCACCCTGTCTACAGACCAGGGCTAACAGAGGATGAACTTATAGGTTCACCCCTCACACTGACCAGACGCTGCCTATAGTCTCACATTGCCCTCCATACACTCTGCCTACCTCACACATCTCACACGCTGTGAGCCCGATGCAAACATGAACTCTATCATAGAACCCTATTGGCTTACATGCTGACCACACCGCTTGCGTCATGTACACATACATGTTATTCAATCATTGCACCCACACTGCTCACGACGTCTGCCTGGCCAGGCGCTAAAATAGAACTTGGTTCTATTTGTGATTCTCAAAGTCTCGCCTCTCCCATCTCCTCGTTGGTTTTTAGGATATAGCATATATTCCCCACCTGCCATTTTCTCATTTGTTTTTAGGATATAGCATATACCCACGTGCCATCTCCTCGTTGGTTTTTAGGATATAGCATATACCCACGTGCCATCTCCTCGTTGGTTTTTAGGATATAGCATATACCCACGTGCCATCTTCTCATTTGTTTTTAGGATATAGCATATACCCACGTGCCATCTCCTCGTTGGTTTTTAGGATATAGCATATACCCACGTGCCATCTCCTCGTTGGTTTTTAGGATATAGCATATACCCACGTGCCATCTTCTCATTTGTTTTTAGGATATAGCATATACCCACGTGCCATCTCCTCGTTGGTTTTTAGGATATAGTATATACCCACGTCCCATCTCCTCGTTGGTTTTTAGGATATAGCATATACCCACGTGCCATCTTCTCATTGGTTTTTAGGATATAGCATATACCCACGTGCCATCTCCTCGTTGGTTTTTAGGATATAGCATATACCCACGTGCCATCTCCTCGTTGGTTTTTAGGATATAGCATATACCCACGTGCCATCTTCTCATTTGTTTTTAGGAGCATATACCCACATGGGTGATTGAAAGATGAACTGAGGTCCACACTCAGCTCATCTTTGTGGTAATGCACCGTAAAGTTGGTGGCCAACCACCATATAAAGTCCAAAGAAGAAAAAGTAGCCTGAAGGAAGTGAGGGGTTTCTTAGTGGGACAGAAACCAAAGGGATGGTAGAAGGTAGCCAGGGTGGCTGAGCTCCCATCTGTAGCAGACCTTTGCTCATGGTAGAGTGTCCTCCCTCCACCATTCAGATGACAGCATCTCTGCAGCCTGTTGGTTATCATGCTGAGCTTTCTCATCACATACACAAACTAATGAGTTTGTCTGTGTTAGGAATTAAATGTCCATTCTTATGAGCTGTTTTGTTGACCACACACACACACACACACACACACTGATTTGGAATGGAAAGGTTACATCTCTCATTCATTAAGTTTGAATCTTTGTCATTTTCTAGACAGATTCTTTCCATTGTCAGTGTTTTCGCTTTGAACGAACAAACAGCCTGAGTCGAGAGGAGAGCCAGAATGAAAATGTCAGTGATACATTTGAATTCACTTGTAAATGTCATTTATTTATCAATCCCTTCCTTCTCCTGCCACTTTTGTCTGCCAAACACTTCTTCATCCACCAAGATAAGGCCTTTTCAACTGCCTCTCTTTTTCATTTACTGAGATGTCAAACTATGTAGCCATGTTTTGATAGTTCACGTGAGAAAGAATGTTTGTTTTTAATGGATATTTTGACTGTCAGTGATCTCTTACTCACAGCTATCTCTCTAAAGGGATGCTGTGATATTTTGACTGTCAGTGATCTCTTACTCACAGCTATCTCTCTAAAGGGATGCTGTGATAGTTTGACTGTCAGTGATCTCTTACTCACAGCTATCTCTCTAAAGGGATGCTGTGATATTTTGAGATGTAGGTAATTTTTCTACTTACCAGAGTCAGATAAACTGCATGCAGTTTGGAGATGATTGAAGTTAGCATATCGTTATCTTATTGCAATTGATGAAAGTACAGTATCCAGCTCCTCTCAAAAGCAGAAAATAGACCTAAGGACTCCAAGGCTGGGTGGTTGGTCAGTTATAATCTTACGAAGCTATACATAGTCATTTATATTTTTTATACGTTCGTTAATTTTACTGCTAATCATAAGAAACAAGATTCTATCCACTTCCTCATTCTCTGTCCCGTTAGAGATCTCAATGGCACTGCCTTCAATCATCTCCAAACTGCACGCAGAGACATAACAATGGTATCCATGAGTTCGTCTGACTGGGTACTGTAAGCAGAGACATAACAATGGTATCCATGAGTTCGTCTGACTGGGTACTGTAAGCAGAGACATAACAATGGTATCCATGAGTTCGTCTGACTCTGGGTACTGTAAGCAGAAAAATAACCTACATATCGAGATCTCGCAGTATCGCTTTAAATGGTTGGGGAGATTGCCTTGAATGTTTGTTTGTGTCACTAAACTCCAAGGGTGTTTTTTTAATGTTGTATTTATTAGGAACCCCATTATCTGGTGCCGCAGCTACTCTTCCTGGGGTCCAATCAGGGTTAAAACAATTACACAGCAAGTGAAGTAGATAATAAACTAAAGTGAAATAAACAATCAAAATGAACAGTAAACATTACACTCACAGAAGTTCCAAAAGAATAAAGACATTTCAAATGACATATTATGTCTATATACAGTGTTGTAATGATGTGCAAATGGTTAAAGTACAAAAGGGAAACTAAACATAAATATGGGTTGAATTTACAATAGTGTTTGTTCTTCACTGGTTGCCCTTTTCTTGTGGCAACAGGTTCCAAATCTTGCTGCTGTGATGGAACACTGTGGTACTTCACCCAGTAGATATGGGAGATTATCAAAATGGGGTTTGTTTTCATTCTTTGTGGATCTGTGTAATCTGAGGGAAATATGTGTCTCTAATATGGTCATATATTTGACAGGAGGTTAGGAAGTGCAGCTCAGTTTCCACCTTATTTTGTGGGCAGTGTGCACATAGCCTGTCTTCTCTTAAGAGCCAGGTCTGCCTTCGCTGGCCTTTCTCAATAGCAAGGCTATGCTCACTGAGTCTGTACATAGTCAAAGCTTTCCTTATGTTTGGGTCAGTCACAGTGGTCAGGTATTCTGACGTTTTATGTTGCTTTCTTTTAGGTGGTTGTAGAATTGAACGTCTATTTTCTGGATAATGATAATTAGCGGGTATTGACCTAATTCTGCGCTGTTTGCATTATTTGGTGTTTTACATTGTACACTGAGGATATCTTTGCATAATTCTGCATGCAGTCTCAATTTGGTGTTTGTCCCATTTTGTGAATTCTTGGTTGGTGAGTGGACCCCAGACCTCACAACCATAAAGGGTAATGGGTTCAAAAACTGATTCTCTCTCTCTCTCATTCACTCTTTCCTTTTCTGTCTCTCTCTCGCTCTCTCCTCCTCCCTCTCTCTGCTCTAGTCTGTGTGGGGTCTGGCCACCTTGTGTCACCCCTCTCTCTGCTCTAGTCTGTGTGGTGTCTGGCCACCTTGTGTCACTGCGTTGTAATGTGGGTTTGTTTGGTCAAGGACGTCCCACAGCAGACTGATAACAAACAGAACATTGTCTGAAGTAGCAGAGCCATTGCCTGTCTGCCTGCCTGCCTGTCTGTCTGCCTGCTTGACTCCGCCCAGCATAGTCATCCCATCCCTAAGATACAAGGTCCATCCTCCACTAGGATAGCTATGCAGGACACAACCTAATGTAGTCTTGAATTACAAATCAAATGTAATGGTTAGAACAGTGTTTCAGTATGAGTCAAACAGACAGCCCCAGCTGTACAGACACAGGACAAGAACAGCTTTACTCACAGGACACAGAGGTCACGGCATTGCTGTTTCGAACTCGTGCTCACACACTCTCACTCATGTGCTACACACACACACACACACTGTTTTCTGACAGTCAGTGTCGTATGGGTGAGCAGCAGAGCAGGCCTCTGAAACGGTTTGTCGTGTCAAAGCAAACCCACATACTAATTGGAAAAATCCTCCTTAGGCTTGAAAGAAGTTTAAAACTGGGTCCAGCTCTTCAAATAACTTGTGGCCTGTAGGGGCTGGACTATAACCCATGATCTCTGACCCCTGACCTGAGCAGTAAACAGGAGATACCACCCCAAAGTGGGGTGTTGGGAACAGGAGGGATGTTTTTAAAAGGGGATTTAATAATTAGAATTACAAAAACCTTATTGTCCGTTCAATATGTCAAATTCTTGATGTGAATCATAGTGGAGGGGTTGTGATTTAGTGGATAAGCCCAGTGGATCATGATCCAGATAGGTCTGTTCTGGATACAGCATCCTGCATCTGGAAAACCCAGAAGTGACAGCTAACTTTATTGAAGGGGATCAAATGGTCAAATCTGGATGA
Organism: Oncorhynchus kisutch; assembly: GCF_002021735.2. Taxonomy (NCBI): domain Eukaryota; kingdom Metazoa; phylum Chordata; class Actinopteri; order Salmoniformes; family Salmonidae; genus Oncorhynchus; species Oncorhynchus kisutch. Next base: position 22,533,575 of record NC_034201.2, read on the forward strand.
AAAGTGAAAATGCTCTCTCTGCCAATTTTGAACTGAGAACTTAAACCCTCTTCCTTTTTAACCTTAAAAAGCATATGCACACTATCACTTCACTATTTCATAACCTTTCACATTTACATACCTGTACACTACCACGTTGATGCTCAGTATATCAGCACTGTACCGTTCCTTCCCCTTAAGCCTTGGTGTGGAGGTCTAGGAACCGGTAAGAGTATGCAAGGCTCTTGACTGGATGCTGTGTGCTTGCTGTGCTGTGTGTTCCTGCCGTGCGGACGGTTGTGGGTCTCTCCTCCTCGTAGACTCCGGTCTCTGCTGACCTTTCAGTGTTCATTCCCCTCCACTGGTCTGATGAGGGTGGAGAGGCAGAGCGCTGGCTGGGCAGGCAGAGAGCTGACAACGTGATAAGCCTGTCTATACATAATACATGAAGGGATCAGTTGGTTACTGCAGGCTTGGAGGAGGAGGGGTGGCGTTATCAGCTAGTGACTGGCCTTTCCATAAGCCATGTGCAAGTTTATTCATCTTGTTTTTGAGGTATGTGTGGGGGGGGGTCTTACCACAGTAATCACTGATGGGGGGGTCTTACCACAGTAATCACTGATGGGGGGTCTTACCACAGTGATCACTGATGGGGGGGGTCTTACCACAGTGATCACTGATGGGGGGGGGTCTTACCACAGTGATCACTGATGGTCTCATCTGTGGCCATGGCCATCCGGCCACAAGGGTCTGCTCTGCCTTTGTTGATGGACTGAATACCTGCTTGGCCTCTCAGAGCTGTGGTATACTGCTGTTGATGATGATGGTTTTTATTATTTTTTTATTTATTTTACCCCCTTTTTCTCCCCAATTTCGTGGTATCCAATTGTTAGTAGTTACTATCTTGTCTCATCGCTACAACTCCCGTACGGGCTCGGGAGAGACGAAGGTTGAAAGTCATGCGTCCTCCGATACACAACCCAATCGTCTTGTTTTTATTTTTGTTGTTGTTGTGTGATTTGGATTGATCCCCTCTACCACACGGAACCCCACTAATCTACTGACGGAGCGCAGGAGGTGGCTAACAACAGACCTCCATCCTATGCTAGCTTGCTACCGATGCCCTGGCTAGCTGTCTAAATCACCAACCAACCTCTCCACTCACCGGACCCTTTTGATCACTCGACTAAGCATGCCTCTCCTTAATGTCAATATGTCTTGTCCATTTCTGTTCTGGTTAGTGTTTATTGGCTTATTTCACTGTAGAGCCTATAGTCCTGCTCACTATACCTTATCCAACCTATTAGTTCCACCACCCACACATGCAATGACATCTCCTGGTTTCAACGATGTTTCTAGAGACAATATCTCTCTCTTCATCACTCAATACCTAGGTTTACCTCCACTGTATTCACATCCTACCATACATTTGTCTGTACATTATACCTTGATGCTATTTTATCGCCCCCAGAAACCTCCTTTTACTCTATGTTCCAGACGTTCTAGACGACCAATTCTCATAGCTTTTAGCCGTACCCTTATTCTACTCCTCCTATGTTCCTCTGGCGATGTAGAGGTGAATCCAGGCCCTGCAGTGCCTAGCTCCACTCCTATTCCCCAGGCGCTCTCTTTTGACGACTTCTGTAACCGTAATAGCCTTGGTTTCATGCATGTTAACATTAGAAGCCTCCTCCCTAAGTTTGTTCTATTCACTGCTTTAGCACACTCTGCCAACCCGGATGTTCTAGCTGTGTCTGAATCCTGGCTTAGGAAGACCACCAAAAACTCAGACATTTTAATTCCAAACTACAACATTTTCAGACAAGATAGAACTGCCAAAGGGGGCGGTGTTGCAATCTACTGCAAAGATAGCCTGCAGAGTTCTGTCCTACTATCCAGGTCTGTACCCAAACAATTCGAACTTCTACTTTTAAAAATCCACCTCTCTAAAAACAAGTCTCTTACCGTTGCCGCCTGCTATAGACCACCCTCTGCCCCCAGCTGTGCTCTGGACACCATATGTGAACTGATTGCCCCCCATCTATCTTCAGAGTTCGTGCTGCTAGGCGACCTAAACTGGAACATGCTTAACACCCCAGCCATCCTACAATCTAAACTTGATGCCCTCAATCTCACACAAATAATCAATGAACCTACCAGGTACCTCCCCAAAACCTTAAACACGGGCACCCTCATAGATATCATCCTAACCAACTTCCCCTCTAAATACACCTCTGCTGTCTTCAACCAAGATCTCAGCGATCACTGCCTCATTGCCTGCATCCGTAATGGGTCAGCGGTCAAACGACCTCCACTCATCACTGTAAAACGCTCCCTGAAACACTTCTGCGAGCAGGCCTTTCTAATCGACCTGGCCGGGGTATCCTGGAAGGATATTGATCTCATCCCGTCAGTAGAGGATGCCTGGATATTTTTTAAAAATGCCTTCCTAACCATCTTAAATAAACATGCCCCATTTAAGAAATTTAGAACCAGGAACAGATATAGCCCTTGGTTCTCCCCAGACCTGACTGCCCTTAACCAACACAAAAACATCCTATGGCGTTCTGCATTAGCATCGAACAGCCCCCGTGATATGCAGCTGTTCAGGGAAGCTAGAAATCATTATACACAGGCAGTTAGAAAAGCCAAGGCTAGCTTTTTCAAGCAGAAATTTGCTTCCTGCAACACTAACTCAAAAAAGTTCTGGGACACTGTAAAGTCCATGGAGAATAAGAACACCTCCTCCCAGCTGCCCACTGCACTGAAGATAGGAAACACTGTCACCACTGATAAATCCACCATAATTGAGAATTTCAATAAGCATTTTTCTATGGCTGGCCATGCTTTCCACCTGGCTACTCCTACCCCGGACAACAGCACTGCACCCCCAACAGCAACTCGCCCAAGCCTTCCCCATTTCTCCTTCTCCCAAATCTATTCAGCTGATGTTCTGAAAGAGCTGCAAAATCTGGACCCCTACAAATCAGCCGGGCTAGACAATCTGGACCCTTTCTTCCTAAAATTATCTGCCGAAATTGTTGCCACCCCTATTACTAGCCTGTTCAACCTCTCTTTCGTGTCGTCTGAGATTCCCAAAGATTGGAAAGCAGCTGCGGTCATCCCCCTCTTCAAAGGGGGGGACACTCTTGACCCAAACTGCTACAGACCTATATCTATCCTACCGTGCCTTTCTAAGGTCTTCGAAAGCCAAGTCAACAAACAGATTACCGACCATTTCGAATCTCACCATACCTTCTCTGCTATGCAATCCGGTTTCAGAGCTGGTCATGGGTGCACCTCAGCCACGCTCAAGGTCTTAAACGATATCTTAACCGCCATCGATAAGAAACATTACTGTGCAGCCGTATTCATTGATCTGGCCAAGGCTTTCGACTCTGTCAATCACCATATCCTCATCGGCAGACTCGACAGCCTTGGTTTCTCAAATGATTGCCTCGCCTGGTTCACCAACTACTTCTCTGATAGAGTTCAGTGTGTCAAATCGGAGGGTCTGCTGTCCGGACCTCTGGCAGTCTCTATGGGGGTGCCACAGGGTTCAATTCTTGGACCGACTCTCTTCTCTGTATACATCAATGAGGTCGCTCTTGCTGCTGGTGAGTCCCTGATCCACCTCTACGCAGACGACACCATTCTGTATACTTCCGGCCCTTCTTTGGACACTGTGTTAACAACCCTCCAGGCAAGCTTCAATGCCATACAACTCTCCTTCCGTGGCCTCCAATTGCTCTTAAATACAAGTAAAACTAAATGCATGCTCTTCAACCGATCGCTACCTGCACCTACCCGCCTGTCCAACATCACTACTCTGGACGGCTCTGACTTAGAATACGTGGACAACTACAAATACTTAGGTGTCTGGTTAGACTGTAAACTCTCCTTCCAGACCCATATCAAACATCTCCAATCCAAAGTTAAATCTAGAATTGGCTTCCTATTTCGCAACAAAGCATCCTTCACTCATGCTGCCAAACATACCCTTGTAAAACTGACCATCCTACCAATCCTCGACTTTGGCGATGTCATTTACAAAATAGCCTCCAATACCCTACTCAACAAATTGGATGCAGTCTATCACAGTGCAATCCGTTTTATCACCAAAGCCCCATATACTACCCACCATTGCGACCTGTACACTCTCGTTGGCTGGCCCTCGCTTCATACTCGTCGCCAAACCCACTGGCTCCATGTCATCTACAAGACCCTGCTAGGTAAAGTCCCCCCTTATCTCAGCTCGCTGGTCACCATAGCATCTCCCACCTGTAGCACACGCTCCAGCAGGTATATCTCTCTAGTCACCCCCAAAACCAATTCTTTCTTTGGCCGCCTCTCCTTCCAGTTCTCTGCTGCCAATGACTGGAACGAACTACAAAAATCTCTGAAACTGGAAACACTTATCTCCCTCACTAGCTTTAAGCACCAACTGTCAGAGCAGCTCACAGATTACTGCACCTGTACATAGCCCACCTATAATTTAGCCCAAACAACTACCTCTTTCCCAACTGTATTTAATTTTAATTTATTTATTTATTTTGCTCCTTTGCACCCCATTATTTTTTATTTCTACTTTGCACATTCTTCCATTGCAAAACTACCATTCCAGTATTTTACTTGCTATATTGTATTTACTTTGCCATCATGGCCTTTTTTGCCTTTACCTCCCTTCTCACCTCACATTGTATATAGACTTGTTTATACTGCATTATTGACTGTATGTTTGTTTTTACTCCATGTGTAACTCTGTGTCGTTTTATCTGTCGAACTGCTTTGCTTTATCTTGGCCAGGTCGCAATTGTAAATGAGAACTTGTTCTCAACTTGCCTACCTGGTTAAATAAAGGTAAAATAAAAAATAAATAAATAAATAAAATCAAGCCGCACTGCTTCTTAACACAGCACGCATCCAACCCGGAAGCCAGCCGCACCAATGTGTCGGAGGAAACACCGTGCACCTGGCAACCTTGGTTAGCATGCACTGCGCCCGGCCCGCCACAGGAGTTACTGGTGCGCGTTGAGACAAGGATATCCCTACTGGCCAAACCCTCCCTAACCTGGACAACACTAGGCCAAGTGTGCGTCGCCACCCGGGAGGCCCTGCTTTTGCTTTTTTTGATTGAATTAGTGAGATTAACCAACATTAGTTTTTTCGTTTTTTTCATAGATCTAATTGACAGATGTCGGTTCAATTATTTAAATTACATATAAAAAAGAATCATAATTTATCATAATTTTATAATCATAATTTTAATTTTTCTCTAGAGACACATCAGATCAAGCCCGAACTGTGCGACGTAGTAGGGGTTGTAGTTTCTAACAGGACAATATTCTACATAGTTTAGCGCAGAAAATGTGGTAATTAACTACAATGACAATAATCAATTGCGCACCTACTTGTCATTTCTGTGGGCACGGAGACAGCGAGGAGACATTGCGATCGAGAGGCATGGAAAGCAGTTGCTTCGTGAGGTATCTATACCTTAAATTACATGACCTAAGTGATTAATTGTTGGTATTCATAAAAGTATGTATTATTTACTTTGAAGAACTACTAAAATAGTGATGTTGGTAATTCAGCTCTATAGAGATGAGATGAGGACTTGAATTATAAAAGTCCTAAAAGAAATGTAATATTTGATTAAAGTAATGTGATAGATGGTTAATAAGTGATGAGCAGTAATGGACAGTCATTACCATCATGGGTCTTTGATTTAATGTTTTATTCTGTTACAGCATTCAACCCACACAATGCATAGTGCATTTAATGTCATTTTTTAAAATCAAAAACAAAACCCGTAATTATTTTAAAATAATCCAACCAAAACCGAACCCACCTCAAACGGCACTAATCGCTCAGCACTACAATGAAATCAGCCAGGAAACCTCTCCCTTGTTTTTCAATATGTGATATAAATCGGCAGATTTTCTACATTTGATTTTGTGGTATTAATATCATGTTGCAAGAATTCCTAATGATTTCAGCTTCAGTATTTGTATTGTATTGTGTTCACTACAGCTCCACCTCTCTCTTTCTAAACTTAATGACTGATATTCATGTTTCCAGTTCTACAGTCATTCATCTGGCCAATACCCCCGTCTGATAATAGTTTGTCTACAGTATTAAAGCCAGGCATTCCTTCCTATGAGAAATGTTTTGCTGCAACAGATTGAGATGTCATAAACACCATGATGGTTAAATCATATTGTTTTGCCCCTGTCACAACATGCACTGCTGTGAATGATGGGTAGCCATTTCTCTTGACTTCCTGGATTCCCAAACTGGGCCTCCCAATTGGGCCCCTCTGCCACTAGACATTAGCCTGGCTGTCTGATGTAATTGTTTTCATCTGGGGTTGAAATATCCCTAACCCCTCCAGGACCCTCCCAGGCTGTTCCACCTGTCAGTCCTCTGAGAGATGAAGTATGATCAGGTAACAATCATTCTTGCAGTCCCAACTTCTGACATGGAGAACAAAGGTTTGCGGACACAGCATGACTTTCCTTTAACAAACTATGTTTCCAGGTCTCTATGGCACCTGATATATCATGAGTGTGTATGGCTACGGCTGTAGTGTAGAAGCAGCTGACTGGTCTCTATGGCACCTGATATATCATGAGTGTGTATGGCTACGGCTGTAGTATAGAAGCAGCAGACTGGTCTCTATGGCACCTGATATATCATGAGTGTGTATGGCTACGGCTGTAGTGTAGAAGCAGCTGACTGATCTCTATGGCACCTGATATATCATGAGTGTGTATGGCTACGGCTGTAGTGTAGAAGCAGCTGACTGGTCTCTATGGCACCTGATATATCATGAGTGTGTATGGCTACGGCTGTAGTGTAGAAGCAGCTGACTGGTCTCTATGGCACCTGATATATCATGAGTGTGTATGGCTACGGCTGTAGTGTAGAAGCAGCTGACTGGTCTCTATGGCACCTGATATATCATGAGTGTGTATGGCTACGGCTGTAGTGTAGAAGCAGCTGACTGGTCTCTATGGCACCTGATATATCATGAGTGTGTATGGCTACGGCTGTAGTGTAGAAGCATCTGACTGGTCTCTATGGCACCTGATATATCATGAGTGTGTATGGCTACGGCTGTAGTGTAGAAGCAGCTGACTGGTCTCTATGGCACCTGATATATCATGAGTGTGTATGGCTACGGCTGTAGTGTAGAAGCAGCTGACTGGTCTCTATGGCACCTGATATATCATGAGTGTGTATGGCTACGGCTGTAGTGTAGAAGCAGCTGACTGGTCTCTATGGCACCTGATATATCATGAGTGTGTATGGCTACGGCTGTAGTGTAGAAGCAGCTGACTGGTCTCTATGATGAGCATGGCTGCGCCACACAGACACACTGTTCTTTCTACTTTGACTGTCTTGACTGTCTTGACTGTCCCTGTGGGGAAGTGTTGTTACAGTAACATGTACCGTATAAATACTATAGACAACACATTGACAATGCAAAATTTATAGTAGTAACATATAGTACATACCGATGAAAGAAAACCAGCCTGCTGGCCTTACTGGGTGGATAGGAACATTAATCCCAGCTGTTTAGGAGGGATTTCACACCAAATGATTGTCTTGTTGTATTTTTCCTGCCAGGGGTTGCCAGGGGTTGCCCTGTACCTGCACCCAGAGGGGAGTCGTTTCAAATCCAGGTACAGGGTGTGACTTGGGAATAAAATGATTTTGTAATTGGTGCCACAAACAATGTACAACTGCACTACAGGTTTAACATGTAAAGAAAATGTGTTTTGATGTTATCCAGAAAGCATGAACTTTCCTCTTCCTTTCTAGTGCCTCTTTCAGACACTCACTATGGCTCTACATCTCCCTGCTTCAAGCACCTTCTCTTGTGTAACAAACTTGCCATGCTGAATTAGTCTGAATATAACCTGGCAGGAACAAGGTTATCCTGTTTGCATGGCTAGAGTGGCTAACTTCAAAGAGCTGAGTGGGTGAGGGAGCGCATTCACAGTAATAATATCTATTTCAGAAACACGGAGAACGTTGAATGATGTCGTGTTGTATAATAGATGGAGTTTTTGAGGACGAGAGAGAGAGAGAGAGAGAGAGAGAGAGAGAATCCATGCATGGAGTATAGATGTAGAGTAGATAGAACTGCAGCAGGGCTCTGACCATGAGACTGGGAGGAGAGATGATGGTAGGGCTGGAGAAAGGCCAGGGCTCACTGTGAATAGGAGGGAAAGGAGAAGACATCCCATTTTTATGCTTACAATCACAAATGTGATTTTATCTTATGGTTTGCTGACAGGAAGTGTAATGTAGTCTGCTAAAATGTACTGAATGACTATTTTGGATCATTAGTTCCAATGTCTTTAAGGTTCTCTGCAGTATTCAGCTGTTTTTATAAAGTGAACAACATGCTATTTCAGCAGCATGATTATCATACCGTGTGCTGCCAACATCTGGCCTCTCCCAACACTGGTAACCTGAGCTGTGTTTATGCTGGAAGAACAACTCTGAGAGGCCAGGTCAGGATAGACAGCACTACAGACCCACAGAACCAAGGCCACCAGGACTGCTGCTGTGCTGCTCAGCATCATATGGAAGCCATTATGGTTCAGGCTGCTTCACTAATTCTGCCATTAGCTACTAAGTATTGATTAACTGAGAACCACAGCCTTGTTATTTTTCATGCTACTTCTTAATCTGTTAGAGAGAGGGCGGGAGGGAGAGAATGAGGGTGACAAAGAGGGAGAGAGAGACAGAAATAAATAAAGAGAGAAGTTTATAGTGTGTCAGCCTCAGTTTGGAGCTACACATCAGCCTAAGGAGGGTTGTTTTGTCCTCCTAGGTTCATCTGTTGTTAAAGTAGTGTTTGGCCCTGTGTAACAATCTGTGTTAGGAGTGTCTATTGATTTTTCTCTGTTAGTCTCACCTGTTTATAGATGTGTTTCGTTCCACACTGCCTGGAACTGATGGCTTCTCCACCTTGTGAAGGGGAACAGACCTTTTCATGATTGTTTAAAGGTGGTGGGCATTGCCAACGATGATGATGTTTTGAGCTTCTCCGTGACCTTGAGTTGAATGGAGACCTATTTGTGACCTCGTTCTCCTCTTAGAGGTTCAGTAGAACCTCATTCCTCCATTGAGACATTCCTTTCCTCCCTCCTCCTTCTCCCTCACACCATCACCTCTCCAGCTCCCTGTGCTGGTTGTGGCTGCAGCTGAGGTCCAACACACATCTATTTACCTTACTGACTGACTGGTTGGCTGACTGACTGACTAAAATGACTGAATTATTTAAACGTTTGGAACTCCACTGAGATCCTCTCCATCTCATCTCAGAAGTAGGTGAAACAGCACAGGTCCTGACTGCTTCATATCTGATGTACTACCACCGACTAAATGTGTCAAACACAAGGGACAGCAGCAGGAACGTATTCACCATAAACACATAGTGACATGGTGTTAATATATTTGTAGAAGTTTGGCATGGTCAGTTTTATCTCAGCTAGGCCTGTATGCTCAGTTCTTTTATATTTTATTGACATTCTAGTTGTGGATTCTGAAATAGCCTTACAATTTGGACTGTTCTACTACAGGTGGACTTTTAACTAGGAGTTCTACATGTTTAACCTCTACTAAAACCCCTGAAGACCAAACATCAAATCTTACCCACAAATGGAGACTAGCTTCTCTCAGGCTTCTATTCAATGTCCTTCCTGATCCCCTCCATGTCCCCTGCCTGGTAGGTGAGTAACCATATGCATGTACCGTATGTATACATAATGAAGTGCTGAACACAGTATGGGCTCCACTTTAACAGTGCGTGACTGAACACTCACCCTCATCCACTGCTGGCTGGTTGCCTGTGGATTGTCTTCCTGGGGGTGGGGTTACTGGGTTGCTCAAAGTATGGAGCCTTTTACAGGTCAGCGGTGTGTGATTGAAACAGTGTGTGTGTGACGCATGTATGTATTGTGTGTCTGCGCAGGGGTGCGGGGCTCTGCGGGGATGCATCTGTCACTCACAGACCTGCTGCTACTACACCGGTGCACCCAGGGGGCAGTGGAATGTGGGTCCACCAACTAACCCCTGTCTAGGGCAAGTGCCACCTCCCCCTTTACCTCTGTAGCCAGCACCACCTCCCCCTTTACCTCTGTAGCCAGCACCACCTCCCCCTCTGTAGCCAGCACCACCTCCCTCTTTACCTCTGTCGCCAGCACCACCTCCCCTTTTACCTCTGTAGCCAGCACATGGAGAGTCCACATCATCCCTCAGCCACACTGCCTTTCCTAGAGATTAGAGAACAGCCATCACCGGCACATCCTATAAATTAAAGATGGTGCCATGTTTATTATGCTGTTCAGCCATCTCTCTGCTGGGTAAGGGAGAACCAGCTACACTACAGTAGTGCTGTATATGCAGGATTCTTGTCAGCCAGGCACAGAGATAGTTAGCAAGGTACTGTTCCTCGTTACTGCTTCTCGCTCGGGTCTTGCATCACTCTGACTGTCTCTCCCCCTTTGGCCCTCGTGGCATTTTGCTGCAGAAGCACCATATTGAGCTTAGAGAGCCCTGTACGTACAGTACTGCAAATATCTTCTCCATGACAACGGCATGGTTGAAGGTGAGCCCCCTGGGGGTGATCGGTCAGGATTGTGAACCTACACAGGACGCAACCCCCGACACCCCTCCATATACCTAACTCCATTCCTTCCATCACTCTCTTCCCTCACCTCCCTCAATCTGCACGCATCACAGTGAATACTCTATGCTAATGATAGCCCCTTGTCTCCTTTTATTCTCAGTCTGTAGTGATGATGGTGTTTAATCTGAGTTCTGTCCCCGGGTCACTCGCATGAACCAGGAGCCTCTCACCCTGGGCTCCCCACACATGAAAGACCTGAGACACATATGGTCACACACACATACACAAGCATGTACACACACAATACAGTAAGGTCCATAATTATTGGCACCCTTTATCTCTTTGGCCACGCACACCAGTGGTTCGGCGTTGAAAAACAGAATCATATGCAGAAAAGTACTTCATAGCTACGGTAAAATATGGTGGTGGATCTTTGGTGTTATGGGGCTATTTTGTTTCCACTGGACCTGGGGCCCGTTAAGGTCAACAGCATCATGAACTTTACCAAATACCTGGACATTTTAGCCAAAAACCTGGTTGCCTCTGACAGGAGGCTTGACACCTGGCCACAAGTGGATCAACCTGAAACACTAATCAAAATCCACAAAGAAACCGTAAATTGACCACAAAATCAACATTATGCCATGGCCATCTGTCTCCAGACTTAAAAGACATGTAAAACCTGTGGTTTGAATTATAGACCCAGTTCAGTTTAAAGTTTTGTCACATGCACAAGTACAGTGAAATGCCTTTCTAGCAAACTCCAAACCCAACAATGCAGTAATCAATAACAATGTAGTACTAAAATAAGGTAGAACAAGAACACAAAGTAGGCATACTATATACAGGGTCAGTTCCAGTACCATGTTTACAATGTGCAGGAATACTGGATCGATAGAGGTAGAAATGTGCAGGGGTAAGGTGACTAGGCATCTGGATATATGATAAACAGAGTAGCAGCAGTGTATATGATGATTGTATGTGAGTGAGTGTGTGTAGAGTCAGTATAAATGTATGTGTGTGATAAAACTGTGTGTGTGAGCAAATGATGGATTGAATGTGTGTTGGGGTGTCAGTGTGTGTGGTGTGTAGGGCCCTGTGAGTGTGAATGGAGACAAATAGGAATATAATGTAAAGGTCAACTCAGATTGTCTGTGTAGTCCATAAGAACAGATGAAGAATATCAAGGATCTGGAAAGATGCTGTACAGAAGAATGGTCTAAGATCCCTCCCAATGGGTTCTCCAGTCTCAAAATACATTTTAGAAAAAGCCTCAGTGTTGTTATCATCGCAGGAGAAGGGTGCTGGAGTATTGAAAACAGGGGTGTCAATAATTCTGACCCTTATCTTTTTTGTATTTTCTATTAGTATAAAATAATATTTTCAAATGTTATGATCATACAATACAGCTCATTATTTGTGTTATTTATTTTATACAGTCTTTTTTGCTCATCTTTATCAAGGGTGCCAATAATTCTAGACCTGACTGTATATGCCTTACCCTCTCCCCTCTTCACAACCCCCATCTCTCATTCCATTGTGATTCTGAGCGTCACAGCGGTCTCTACCACCCCCTCCTATGTACAGGAAAGGAGGAGGGAAGATGGGGGATGGGGTAATTTAGCAGTGATATTTCTAGAGGTGGTCGGCCATGGTGGTGGTGTATTAAAGCTGATCAAATTATCCACTCAGGATATGGCTTATGGCTATCTGTATCGGCCAGCTGTCACAACGACCAATCACATGCCTCTGCCACAGCCCCCTAGCTCCGCCGTCATCCCACACACACACACACACATACAATGACCCATAGATTAATCCACTGTAGTTTGTCATTTTTTATGAGGAATCTTAATAACCCCAAAGCATCGCCACTTTCATTAGATTTCATCATGTGTTATGATCCTGTGTTCTCATATCACATTTATTTCATTATCTGGTTAAAGAGAATGTCCTGCTGTGTCTGTGATGGATGCATTAACTAACATATCATTCTCTAGGATGGTTTGGGCTGTACTTTTTACCCACACATGCGTGTACACTACACATGCACGGTTGTAGTAAAAGTGTATAGACCATATCCATCATGATATCCCAGTCATGCACTGGCGTCCTGTAGCCGTCCATCCAAGTATCACCAGCTCAAAACCTCTCTGAGGAAAACACATTTCCATAACAAAACCTCTCTATGAGGAAAAACACATTTCCATAACAAAACCTCTCTACTAGTTTGGCTACACTCTAGAACGAGATTCTTCATATTGGAATCCAAGCTGTACTTGCCAATGGAATGAATGGCTGATTACCTGCTAATGCACAAAACAACCCTAGTGGCTAATTAGCAACTGGCTCACACAGACTCCCTCCCATACAGTAGGCTTTTCCTATTTGAAGCCAGGGTTCTTTAAGGCTACTTCAAATACGTTTGGGAATAGAGCTGTGAAAGTCGAGTGCACCGTGATGTATCCCAGGCAGGCAGGCTGGTGGGCTGTCCTAGATTGACTGTGTAGTGGGGATGAAACCAGTCCAGGTTTGCGTCCCAAATGGCACCCTATTCCCAACACAGTACACTACTTTTGACCAGAGCCCTTTGGGTCCTTGTCAAAAGTAGTGCACTACATGGAGAATAGGGTGCCATTTCTGATGCAGACCAGGAACCACTTCAGTCCTGTCTCTCGTATGGAGCTGCTATATAATGGAGCAGTCTTTATAGAGGGCTGTGGCTGTGAGCCTAACTAACTGTACCACCCTAGGTCATCTATAATTAAGACACAGGCCTGACGATGATGTCAGAACTAAGTCAGGCTCTTAGCCATGGTCATGTTCTCACTCTTTCTTTCCCAGTCAAGCTCTATACATTCCAAGACCTGACAACATTATTGTGTGTGTGTGTGTGTGTGTGTTGCTGGCAAAGCAAGGGTCTCAGAATATATCCCACATTCTGCAGCATTGCCTAACATTATTGTACAGCCCTTTCCTATTATTATGCTACCTTTACAGTGCCTTCGGAAAGTATTCACGCCCCTTGAATTACAGCCTTATTCTAAAATTAATTGATGAGGGAAAAAAACAATTTAATCTACACACAATACCCTCATAATAACAAATCAAAACGGGTTTTTAGAAATGTTTGCTAATTTTATATAATAAAAAAAATCTATCACATTTACATAAGTATTCAGACCCTTTAATCAGTTCTTTGTTGAAGCACCTTTAGCAGCGATGACAGCATCGAGTCTTCTTGGGTTTGACGCTACACATGTATTTGGGGAGTTTCTCCCATTCTTCTCTGCAGATCCTCTCAAGCTCTGTCAGGTTGGATGGGGAGCGTTGCACACAGCTATTTTCAGGTCTCTCCAGAGATGTTCGATCAGGTTCAAGTCCAGGCTCTGGCTGGGCCACTCAAGGACATTCAGAAACTTGACCCGAAGCCACTTCTGAGTTGTCTTGGCTGTGTGCTTAGGTTCGTTGTCCTGTTGGAAGGTGAACCTTCGCCCCAGTCCGAGGTCCAGAGCACTCTGGAGCAGGTCTTCATCAAGGATCTCTCTGTACATCCCCACAGCATGATGCTGCCACCACCATGCTTCACCGTAGGGATGGTCCCAGGTTTCCTCCAGACGTGACACTTGGCATTCAGGCCAAAGAGTTCAATCTTGGTTTCATCAGACCAGAGAATCTTGTTTCTCATGGTCTGAGAGTCGTTAGATGCCTTTTGGCAAACTCCAGGTGTGCTGTCATGTGCCTTTTACTGAGGAGTGGACTCCGTCTGGCCACTCTACCATAAAGGCCTGATTGGTGGAGTGCTGCAGAGATGGTTGTCCTTCTGGAAGGTTCTCCCATCTCCACAGAGGAACTCTTGAGCTCCAATCAAGTTGTAGAAACATCTCAAGTATGATCAATGGAAACAGGATGCACCTAAGCTCAATTTTAAGTCTTATAACAAAGGTTCTGAATACTTATGTAAATAAGGCATTTCTGTTTTTGATTTGTCATTCTGGTGTATTGTGTATAGATTGCTGAGGAAAATGTTTTATTTCATCCATTTTAGAATAAAGCTGTAACATAATGTAGAAAAAGTCAAGGGGTCTGAATACTTTCCGAAGGCACTGTATTTCATTTATGGAAAAAAGGGAGGCTTTCAGAGTGTGGCTGGTATATAGGAAAACATGCTGTGCTCTGAGTGTTGAGCTGTGTGAATACTACTCTGGGTGAGCATGCCTTGTGTAGACATGTTATTAACACTATAAATAAGGCAAGAAGAAATGCCGTGAGGGGGGTATTTGTAGTTGACTGGATTTCGGAGAGTTGGATTGTTTTTGTGCGAATGTATTTTTATATGGGCCAGGTGCATGTGTGTGATGTCATTGATGTGATGTGGAGTGATGAACTCTATCTGAACTGTCCATCTTCAAGAGAGTGCATTGCTTCAATGTTGATGAAGCGCTCTGCTTTCCCCTCAACCCCTGTGCCCTGTACTAGAGCTGTCTGGTGGAAGGCAACACTGTCAAACACAGACATAGATTGACAAACCATCTGACAGGCCCGCAAATGTGGTATATTATCCTGTTGTATGTAGCCTAAACCCCAGACCTTAAAACAGGAAAAACTAGAAAGAAAGAGTGGAGGAAAATGCCCTATATTAAAAAAAAAGATTTGTATTTGTTTAATGAATTCAAAGAGTATAGGCCTAATCTCCGATCTCAGCTCTGAATCATGACATCCCATTGAAGACTCAGAGAACAAAGAGAGACAACAGTGTTTAACGACTAACTAGACATCATCCAAAAAAGATGGGAAGGCGACGTGCTGATGCGTTGCCTTTTGTTGTTGTTGTCAGGATGATCAGGCTATAAGGTGGAAAGAGGAGACAGTTGGCAGTTGAAAGAGAAGCTGTGGAACACTAAAAGCCAGTTGACTCCAATGTGCCTCCCAGTATGATTCCCAGTATAGATAGGGTCTAATGGTGGCGGAATGTTCCAGTTGACTCCAATGTGCCTCCCAGTATGATTCCCAGTATAGATGGGGTCTAATGGGAGCGGAATGTTCCAGTTGACTCCAATGTGCCTCCCAGTATGATTCCCAGTATAGATGGGGTCTAATGGGAGTGGAATGTTCCAGGTGACTCCAATGTGCCTCCCAGTATGATTCCCAGTATGATTCCCAGTATAGATGGGGTCTAATGGGAGTGGAATGTTCCAGGTGACTCCAATGTGCCTCCTAGTATGATTCCCAGTATAGATAGGGTCTAATGGGAGCGGAATGTTCCAGTTGACTCCAATGTGCCTCCCAGTATGATTCCCAGTATAGATAGGGTCTAATGGGAGCGGAATGTTCCAGTTGACTCCAATGTACCTCCCAGTATGATTCCCAGTATAGATGGGGTCTAATGGGAGTGGAATGTTCCAGGTGACTCCAATGTGCCTCCCAGTATAGATAGGGTCTAATGGGAGCGGAATGTTCCAGTTGACTCCAATGTGCCTCCCAGTATGATTCCCAGTATAGATGGGGTCTAATGGGAGCGGATTGTTCCAGTTGACTCCAATGTGCCTCCCAGTATGATTTCCAGTATAGATAGGGTCTAATGGGAGCGGATTGTTGCAGTTGACTCCAATGTGCCTCCCAGTATGATTCCCAGTATGATTCCCAGTATAGATGTGGTCTAATGGGAGCGGATTGTTCCAGTTGACTCCAATGTGCCTCCCAGTATGATTCCCAGTATAGATAGGGTCTAATGGGTGCGGATTGTTCCAGTTGACTGAAGTGGAGACTTCCTGCTAGAACTGGCAAATATTTTTTTAAAGGCCCATTGCCATTAATTCACAGTAGGCGGAAGTGGTTAGTTGCAACAATGTTGGATTCAGGTCATACACATTTGTTATTTATCTTTGTCCCTATACATTCTGAATATGGTGAATGATTCGGTGACTTGTTCTAACTGAATATACAGTGAAACCCTAGCTAGCGATGTCGCTGAGGAGTTGTTTCTCTGCTACTTGCAGTGCTGTGCCATAGTTGTCTGCCCCTAAAAATGAGTGACTCAGACTCCATTTGTCATTAAAAACAAAAGCAGTTTCCCAGATGTGACACAGAATACTGTGTACATGTCTCATGCTTACAATCCTGAGTTAAAAAAATACCATGCATGGCTGAGTTCTTACCACTACGGTCAAACCCCTGATTGAAAGCAGCAGACAGTGACTGACAACCACATTCAAAATCAAATCAAATCAAATGTATTTATATAGCCCTTCGTACATCAGCTGATATCTCAAAGTGCTGTACAGAAACCCAGCCTAAAACCCCCAACAGCAAGCAATGCAGGTGTAGAAGCACGGTGGCTAGGAAAAACTCCCTAGAAAGGCCAAAACCTAGGAAGAAACCTAGAGAGGAACCAGGCTATGTGGGGTGGCCAGTCCTCTTCTGGCTGTGCTGGGTGGAGATTATAACAGAACATGGCCAAGATGTTCAAATGTTCATAAATTACCAGCATGGTCGTATAATAATAATAAGGCAGAACAGTTGAAACTGGAGCAGCAGCACGGTCAGATGGACTGGGGACAGCAAGGAGTCATCATGTCAGGTAGTCCTGGGGCATGGTCCTAGGGCTCAGGTCCTCCAAGAGAGAGAAAGAAAGAGAGAATTAGAGAGAGCATATGTGGGGTGGCCAGTCCTCTTCTGGCTGTGCCGGGTGGAGATTTTAACAGAACATGGCCAAGATGTTCAAATGTTCATAAATGACCAGCATGGTCGAATAATAATAATAAGGCAGAACAGTTGAAACTGGAGCAGCAGCACGGCCAGGTGGACTGGGGACAGCAAGGAGTCATCATGTCAGGTAGTCCTGGGGCATGGTCCTAGGGCTCAGGTCCTCCGAGAGAGAGAAAGAAAGAGAGAATTCACACAGGACACCGAATAGGACAGGAGAAGTACTCCAGATATAACAAACTGACCCTAGCCCCCCGACACATAAACTACTGCAGCATAAATACTGGAGGCTGAGACAGGAGGGGTTAGGGTGCATTCACCCTTAGCACAGATAGACCTAACACACACTCACAGTTAAGGGTGCTGTCTCATATCTCGTCTTTTTTTATTTTACCAGGTAAGTTGACTGAGAACATATTCTCATTTACATCAGTGACCTGGGGAATCGTTACAGGGGAGAGGAGGGGGACGAATGAGCCAATTGGAAGCTGAGGATGATTAGGTGGCCATGATGGTATGAGGGCCAGATTGGGAATTTAGCCAGGATACCAGAGTTAACACGCCTACTCTTATTTTTTTTATTGAAGTTTTTGACCTTTAGGCAAGTCAGTTAAGAACAAATTCTTATTTTCAATGACGGCCTAGGAACAGTGCCTTGTTCAGGGGCAGAACGACAGATTTTCACCATGTCAGCTCGGGGATTTGATCTAGCAACCTTTCAGTTACTAGTCCAACGCTCTAACCACTAGGCTACCTGACGCCCCATGATAAGTATCATGGCATCGTTAGTGACCACAGAGAGTCAGGACACCGTTTAATGTCCCTTCCGAATGACTGCACCCTACACAGGGCAATGTCTCCTATCATTGCCCTGGCGCATTGGAAATGTATTTAGACCAGAGGAAAGGGTGCCTTCTACTTGTTGTTGAGAGAACATGTGATTGAATGGAATCATCAGTGACCGACTACTGTACTGAACGGAGTAGTTGGCTTACCTTGTCCCTAGCTTTTGACTTAGGTTCCACTTTGTTGTTTTGATTTAGTCTCGCTTCGGCCGAACTGATAGGTCTGTAGACATAGTGGCTGTGGGAAGAGACTATTTAGTCAAAAATGTATCTTTTGACCAATGGGTAAAATAACATGTTCACTCACTGTGTAGATAATGCTCTATGAAAATCAATGGTCCAAACCTTATGTCTCTAACATCATCTGATTAAAAGTGATTGTAGTTTTTACCCTTGTAGCATGGCTAGAATAAGGGTGACTAAATCAATGGAGGCCAGAGAAAAAAAAGCGGTCAAAATCAGGAAAATTGCATAGGGTCAGCTAGGCTGGATTCTGTGCAAGAATTAAAAGGTTACTTTGAGATTATGGCAATGAGGCCTTTTATCTACTTCCCCAGAGTCAGATGAACTTCGGAAACCATCTTTATGTCCGTGTCCAGTATGTAACAAGTTAGAGGTAGTTTTGCGAGCCACTGCTAATTAGCGTTTGTGCAATGACTGGAAGTCTGAGTATCTGCTAGCATCATAGTAGTTCATCCTACTCTGCGGAAGGAGATAAAAGGCCTCATTGCCAAAATTCCAAAGTATCCCTTTAAGGCTATTGGCTACCTGATAGGCTCACTTTCCCGTTGAATTCCTCGTCTTTCTTCTCGTTTCTGCAGAACATAAAACAGAGGTAAGATGGATATCGATTTTCAGACATGACATGGAGTATTTTCAGGTTTTATTATACACTTTTCATATTAATTGGAAATGTCTTCTTTTTAGAAGATGTCTCACAAAAACAGGTGTATCTGTGAAATGTCAATGGAGTACTGAGAGTATACCAAGCTTTTCATTTTCAATGCATTTTACATTTAATTCAGCTCGTGTCATGCTAATTGAGATTTGAACTTTTTACTAATTTTTCTCCCTAGTTTTGTGATATCCAATTGGTAGTTACAGTCTTGTCCCATCACTGCAACTTCACAATGGGCTCGGGAGGCGAAGGTCGAGTCATGCGTCCTCCAAAACATGACCTGCCAAACTGCGCTTCTTAACATCCGCCCGCTTAACCCAGAAGCCAGCCGCACCAATGTGTCGGTTCAACTGACGACCGCGGTCAGCCTGCAGGCGCCCGGCCCGCCACAAGGAGTTGCTAGAGCGCGATGAGCCAAGAAAAGCCCCCCCCAGCCAAACTCTCTCCTAACCCGGATGATGCTGGGATAATTGTGCGCCACCCTATGGTACTCCCAATCACGGCAGGTTGTGATACAGCCAGGGATCGAACCTGGTTCTGTAGTGGCGCCTCTAGACTGCTGCGCCACTCGGGAGGCCCCAAAACTTCTTTTTTTTTGTAGTCGGGACCCGCGGTCCTTATTGACCCTGTTCTGGGTCCGGAACACGTTCCACCAGTGAGATATAAGGGGCCCTACTGTATGTGTCTGTGCAATCAATGCATGTGTTCCTCCTTTCATGGGTGATACTACATGTTTATCTGCCCCATTCCCTCTCTGTGCTCCCCTCCCATGACTCACAGTGCTGCGATCTGAAGGTATCAGTCTACCTCAGAGCAGGTAGGGAGTCTGGCCATAGACTAAATCATAGCTACTGTTCAGGAGAGGAGACAGTCTGTCTGAGTGTAATGCAGCCTTCTGACTTTTTCCTTTTCTCCCTCGGATATTAATGGAGAATAGACATGAACCAAGATGGAATATGACAAGCATGGCTTGGACATCCCTTCCCAGATTGATACACCCATTATACAATGTACTATTTCCTACTCCTCTTGGTATTGCTATTTTATTAGGATCCCCATTAGCTGTTGCGAAAGCAGCAACTACTTCCTGGGGTCCAAACAGAACATGAAACATAATACAGAACATGAATAAACAAGAACAGCTCAAGGACAGAACTACATCCATTTAAAAATGGCCCACAGAGCCTACATATCAATACATACACACAATATCTAGGTCAACTAGGGGAGAGGTGTTGTACTGTGAGGTGCTGCCTTCTGCTATCAATTTCTTTCAACCAGGTTTGTTGTTCATGAGATGGAAGGGAGTTCCATGCAATAATGACTCTATATAGTAATGGACGTCTTCTTGAATTTGTTCTGGATTTGGGGACTGTGAAAAGATCCCTGGTGGCAAGTCTGGTGGGTGTGTGTGTGTCAGAGCTGTGTGTAAGTTGACTATGCAAACAATTTGAAATTTAACACACTTCTTATAAAAATAAGAAGTGATGCATTCAGTCTCTCCTCAACTCTTAGCTAAGATATACTAGAATGCATAGTATTGATATTAGCCCTCTGATTACAGTGAAGAGCAAGATGTGCAGTTGTGTTCTGGGCCTGCTGCAGTTTTTCTAGGTCTTTCTTTGCAGCACCTGACCACATGGCTGGACAATAATCAGACAAGACTAAACTAGAGGCTGCAGAACTTGCTTTTTGGACTGATTCACTCTGGTCTCCAGAGAGGGTGGATAGATATGAATGAGTTCCTGATGTGTGTGGATGGATGGCTGAGGGAGGTGGTGTGTAAGGGGTTAACCAGCGTAGTGGAACCGCTGGGGGTCGATTAGTCCTGTGTCTGTCCCTGTGGACCTCTGGGCTGGTGAGAGAGTGGGGGTGTGGGGAGGCAGGGGAGAGTGGTTGGAGTACAGCCATACACACAAGCACACATGGATATGCATGCGCACGCACGAGGGTGCGAACAGACACGCATACACACACATAATGGATGGAGGACTCAGTGGAGTGTGGAAGCCCACACACACATAATGGACGGAGGACTCAGTGGAGTGTGGAAGCCCACACACACATAATGGACTCAGTGGAGTGTGGAAGCCCACACGCACACAATGGACGGAGGACTCAGTGGAGTGTGGAAGCCCACACACACATAATGGACGGAGGACTCAGTGGAGTGTGGAAGCCCACACACACATAATGAATGGAGGACTCAGTGGAGTGTAGAAGCCCACACACACATAATGGACGGAGGACTCAGTGGAGTGTAGAAGCCCACACACACATAATGGACGGAGGACTCAATGGAGTGTGGAAGCCCACACACACATAATGGAGGGAGGACTCAGTGGAGTGTGGAAGCCCACACACACATAATGGACGGAGGACTCAGTGGAGTGTGGAAGCCCACACACACATAATGGACGGAGGACTCAGTGGAGTGTAGAAGCCCACACACACATAATGGACGGAGGACTCAGTGGAGTGTGGAAGCCCACACACACATAATGGACGGAGGACTCAGTGGAGTGTGGAAGCCCACACACACATAATGGACTCAGTGGAGTGTGGAAGCCCACACACACACAATGGACGGAGGACTCAGTGGAGTGTGGAAGCCCACACACACATAATGGACGGAGGACTCAGTGGAGTGTGGAAGCCCACACACACATAATGAATGGAGGACTCAGTGGAGTGTAGAAGCCCACACACACATAATGGACGGAGGACTCAGTGGAGTGTGGAAGCCCACACACACATAATTGACGGAGGACTCAGTGGAGTGTGGAAGCCCACACACACATAATGGATGGAGGACTCAGTGGAGTGTAGAAGCCCACACACACATAATGGACGGAGGACACAGTGGAGTGTAGAAGCCCACACACACATAATGGACGGAGGACTCAGTGGAGTGTGGAAGCCCACACACACATAATGGACGGAGGACTCAGTGGAGTGTAGAAGCCCACACACACATAATGGACGGAGGACTCAGTGGAGTGTAGAAGCCCACACACACATAATGGATGGAGGACTCAGTGGAGTGTAGAAGCCCACACACACATAATGGACGGAGGACTCAGTGGAGTGTAGAAGCCCACACACACATAATGGACGGAGGACTCAGTGGAGTGTGGAAGCCCACACACACATAATGGACGGAGGACTCAGTGGAGTGTAGAAGCCCACACACACATAATGGACGGAGGACTCAGTGGAGTGTAGAAGCCCACGCACACATAATGGACGGAGGACTCAGTGGAGTGTGGAAGCCCACACACACATAATGGACGGAGGACTCAGTGGAGTGTAGAAGCCCACACACACATAATGGACGGAGGACTCAGTGGAGTGTAGAAGCCCACACACACATAATGGACGGAGGACTCAGTGGAGTGTGGAAGCCCACACACACATAATGGATGGAGGACTCAGTGGAGTGTGGAAGCCCACACACACATAATGGACGGAGGACTCAGTGAAGTGTGGAAGCGTGGAGGAGAAGTCATCTAGAGAAAACGCATGGCAACAGACACACAGGATGACAGAGGGAGAAAGAGAAGGACAGAAAGGAGAAGAGAAAGAGGGTGAGGAGAGAGCGGGAGCGAGGGGGGTGGAAGGTTTAGAGTACAAAAACGTGCTTCTTGTCACGATATGAGAAGGTGTCCGTGTTTGGTGCTAAAATGATTTAGCCTCTTTTTTTCCCCACCCTTGTTAAACTCTGATTTGTGGAGAGTTTGTTCTTTTGAGGTTTCGTTATATGTTGTGGAAATATGGTTGTTTCTGATGAGATCTAAATCACCCTGTTAGAGGTCGCATCTCCCTCTTCTCTCTTTCCTTCTCTTCTTCACCTTCCTTATTCCTTTTTTACGCACTTCCTCAATTGGTTACCAATTATGGGAAAGGATGAGCGGCATGAAGGCTATGAGGAAAGGCACAGAGCAGGGTTTGTCATCTCTCTCACTCTCCTTCTCTCTGTTATTTGGAGGTGTGTTCTCACATCTGGAGAAACAGAAATGGGTGTTAACAGCAGCAGCTCATTCACTCCCCCTCCTCCTGCATCACCCTCCCTCTCGGTCTCTCTGCTTCCCTCCTCTTTCTCTCTCTCTTTTCTCTCCGCTCCACCTCTCCCTCTCTCTGCTTGCATTACTGGAAATCAGATTGTGAGCTGTGGAGATGCTGGCAGCAGCACAGTGTGGAATTAGCTTGACATCCCAGAGAGGAACCAGTGTGGAATTCTCCGGCTTTAGAAGAATGAAAACCATGTCAGGATCAGGATTCTCTGTTCTCACAGACTGAAGCTGCCTCTCAAACTTTGTGCCTTCCTTATCTGCCTTACCTTCAATTTTCACCTTATTTTATTCATCTTAGTTTCCAAATGAACATCAACTGAGAGAGACTTTTCTAGTCTCCACATTTAAAAGAGAACCTTTGTATTTAGTGTTGATCTTTGACGTGAGGTTTTTCTGGACAGCGGCTACCTTGGGGATTTTGTTCATATTATAACCCCGTGGGCCGACACCTCAGGTAGGATGACGGAAATCCTGGTGTCAGATGTGAACCTGAACACCGTGTGTGAGCGGCTGGAGCAGCAGTGCTGTGTGGAGGATGACCAGCAGAACAACCAGCAGCAGCTTCAGCAGCCTCAAATCCCCTCCTCAGCCATCAAGAGGCACACCAACACCGGGGCAAAGCTATGGGGTCGTGTACGCAGCAAGCTCCTCAGACAAAAGGTCCCCTTTTTCCTTTCTTTTCTTTCTCTTGATCAGCTAAGTCACAGTTGTCCCTCTGTCATTGTGTTCATCTTTTTACTCTCTTTCCTGTGTGTGTTTGTTTTCATCCCTTTCTCTCTGTACTTGTATTGACTGTGGTGAAATATACACCTGTAACTGGTACTGCTACTCCAGCTAAAGCCTCCATGCTCTGTGCTGATGTTGTTAGATGACGCTGGTATAGAAATGAAAGATTTAGGTAGAGGAGATAATTTACTTGTATAATGTACTGTTGGTGCGGAACTGCAGTAACTGTCTCATTGCCCTCAGTACTGTGTATGTGTGAGATGCTACAGTAAATTGAATTCACAGCCTTGACCATTACTCCCCTACACCCTCTCCCTCCCCACCCCCTTTTCACTTTCTTACCCTCTCATCCTCCCCTCACATCTACCACTCTGATCTTTCCAAGCTCTCTCCTCAGTGTAAAGCCAGTGAAGCTGAATGGTGATATACCTCTGTCTGTGTGGTTGCTGATCTGTTAAGGTAATCAGAGGTGTTTTGGTGTAGCTGAGAGTGTGAGACTGCTCCCTCTGCTGTCCTGTAGAGGAATTACCCTGAGACACTGATCTAAGGCCAGAGTGTTGTTGGTAGAGCTTAATTATGACCCACAATCCTCTCAGCAGGGTACATGGTAACCCAGGGAGAGACTAATTACTGATCCGACAGGTTAATTACTGTCATCTCAATGACACGTTGTGGAGACGCATGGTGCAGTTCTCTACTCTTTCAAGTTTGACTGACTCCTCTGTCTGGGGAACACGCACGCACGCAGACCTTAGCTTCAGGTTCTAAGTCAGGACTCATGCGTGAGAGGAAGAAAAAAAGAGGTTATTTTTAGTAAATACTGTTTTTATCCCCTGTGCAGATGTGCAGCACATATATTTTACAGAGGCAGTTAATATATGGCAGTTTGATATCAGTATGCTGGTATCCATTAGCCACTATACTGCGTCATACACTGAGTACAAAGCATTAGGATCATTATGCTCTTTCCTTGACAGACTGACCAGGTGAATCCAGGTGAAAGCTATGATCCCTTATTGATGTGACTTGTTAAATCCACTTCAATCAGAATAGATGAAGGGGGGGGACAGCACATTTACATTTAATGAAATCATTTCAATAGATTGCGCTTCTCTGGCAAAATGTGGAAGTAATATAAATGAACCCTGAGCAGCTTATTGTGAATACCAGATCTATAGACAGGTCAATAAAGACCCTCCTGCTGCTCGTGGCTGGAGTTGACAGGTCTATCTCTCTGCTGGTCTCGCCTGACACTGCAGACCTGGATTACAGGCAGAAATCCCCCCCATTGATCTCAGCTGATCCCAGACCTATCCACAGCCCTGGCTGAGTCCTCCCATCTGGGAATCTGGGAGAGAGGACTGTCTTATCTGTTTGGGCTGTTTTGCTTCTTCTATTTAAATGGCATAGACAATTGGTTTGTTCAGTGCTGCACACTCACAATGTTAGTTTCCTATATACACTGATACTCAGTTTACACACAGAGCCATATTGACTCTCTGTACCTCTTTCATAATCACAGTATAGTACACACCTTCACACACACATGCCTACTCTCACACTTGCACATATTTTCACACACTTGATCATGCACTTTCATGTTCATCTCTCTTCTCTCTCTCACATACACATCCTCCCATAGAAGCATACTTTCACACAGCTATGTGGTCTCATTCATTCATGTTGAGTGAGTCTTTGATGGTTGAGTCTGAATAAACGTCAGGTCTATGAATGAACTCTGTCTGGTCCGGATCCAAACCCGACTGGGTCTGAATTATTCCCCACAATATTCATCCTACAGCAGCACAGAGAATCAGGCATTGAACTGGAGGGATTATAGTATCCCTGACATTTCTGCTATAGCACTCTCATGCTGTCAAAGGATGTAAAGGCGGAGAGGAAGGAAAAAGAGTGGGTGTGGAAGAGGGAGAGGAAGGAAAGAGAGAGTGGGTGTGGAAGAGGGAGAGGAAGGAAAGAGTGGGTGTGGAAGAGGGAGAGGATGGAAAGGGAGAGTGGGTGTGGGAGAGGAAGGAAAGAGAGAGTGGGTGTGGGAGAGGAAGGAAAGAGGGTGGGTGTGGAATAGGGAGAGGAAGGAAAGAGTGGGTGTGGAAGAGGGAGAGGAATGAAAGAGTGGGTGTGGAAGAGGGAGAGGAATGAAAGAGTGGGTGTGGAAGAGGGAGAGGAAGGAAAGAGTGGGTGTGGAAGAGGGAGGAAAGGGAGAGTGGGTGTGGAAGAGGGAGAGGAAGGAAAGAGGGTGGGTGTGGAAGAGGGAGATGAAGGAAAGAGTGGGTGTGGGAGAGGAAGGAAAGAGTGGGTGTGGAAGAGGGAGAGGAAGGAAAGGGAGAGTGGGTGTGGAAGAGGGAGGAAGGAAAGAGTGGGTATGGAAGAGGGAGAGGAAGGAAAGAAAGGGTGGGTGTGGAAGAGGGAGAGGAAGGAAATGGAGAGTGGGTGTGGGAGAGGAAGGAAATAGAGAGTGGGTGTGGAAGAGGGAGAGGAAGGAAAGAGAGGGTGGGTATGGGAGAGGAAGGAAAGAGAGTGGGTGTGGAAGAGGGAGAGGAAGGAAAGAGAGAGTGGAAGAGGGAGAGGAAGGAAAGAGAGGGTGGGTGTGGAAGAGAGAGAGGAAGGAAAGAGAGGGTGGGTGTGGAAGAGGGAGATGAAGGAGAGAGGGTGGGTGTGGAAGAGGGAGATGAAGGAAAGAGATGGTGGGTGTGGAAGAGGGAGAGGAAAGAAAGAGATGGTGGGTGTGGAAGAGGGAGAGGAAGGAAAGAGAGGGTGGGTGTGGAAGAGGGAGAGGAAGGAAAGAGGGGGTGGGTGTGGAAGAGGGAGAGGAAGGAAAGAGTGTGGGTGTGGAAGAGGGAGAGGAAGTAAAGAGAGTGGGTGTAGAAGAGGGAGAGGAAGGAAAGAGAGAGTGGGTATGGGAGAGGAAGGAAAGAGAGGGTGGGTATGGGAGAGGAAGGAAAGAGAGGGTGGGTGTGGAAGAGGGAGAGGAAGGAGAGGGTGGGTGTGGAAGAGGGAGAGGAAGGAAATAGTGTGGGTGTGGAAGAGGGAGAGGAAGTAAAGAGAGTGGGTGTAGAAGAGGGAGAGGAAGGAAAGAGAGAGTGGGTATGGGAGAGGAAGGAAAGAGAGAGTGGGTGTGGAAGAGGGAGAGGAATAGTATGTATATTGAACCGGACTGCAGTGTGTTTTTGTTGAACAGACTGCAGTGTGTTTTTGTTGAACAGACTGCAGTGTGTTTTTGTTGAACAGACTGCAGCAGTGTTTTTGTTGGACAGACTGCAGTTTGTTTTTGTTGAACAGACTGCAGTGTGTTTTTGTTGAACAGACTGCAGTGTGTTTTTGTTGAACAGACTGCAGCAGTGTTTTTGTTGAACAGACTGCAGTGTGTTTTTGTTGAACAGACTGCAGTGTGTTTTTGTTGAACAGACTGCAGTGTGTTTTTGTTGAACAGACTGCAGTGTGTTTTTGTTGAACAGACTGCAGTGTGTTTTTGTTGAACAGACTGCAGTGTGTTTTTGTTGAACAGACTGCAGTGTGTTTTTGTTGAACAGACTGCAGTGTGTTTTTGTTGAACAGACTGCAGTGTGTTTTTGTTGAACAGACTGCAGTGTGTTTTTGTTGAACAGACTGCAGTGTGTTTTTGTTGAACAGACTGCAGTGTGTTTTTGTTGAACAGACTGCAGTGTGTTTTTGTTGAACAGACTGCAGTGTGTTTTTGTTGAACAGACTGCAGTGTGTTTTTGTTGAACAGACTGCAGCAGTGTTTTTGTTGAACAGACTGCAGCAGTGTTTTTGTTGAACAGACTGCAGCAGTGTTTTTGTTGAACAGACTGCAGTGTGTTTTTGTTGAACAGACTGCAGTGTGTTTTTGTTGAACAGACTGCAGCAGTGTTTTTGTTGAACAGACTACAGTGTGTTTTTGTTGAACAGACTGCAGTGTGTTTTTGTTGAACAGACTGCAGCAGTGTGTTTTTGTTGAACAGACTGCAGTGTGTGTGTTTGCCACGAAAATAGACATTTAGGCTGAGAGGTCGATGGTAGAAAGGAAGGCGTGTGTGTTGAGAACAGATTTAGATTAGATAGTGAGATTTAGACAGAGCAAGAGGAGTGTGTTGAGTAAGCTGCAGCGTGTTGATGAGTTTTAAACTGGGAGGGAGGTGCTTACAGGACAATGCCTCTTACAACACTAATTAAGACAATGCAGAGGAAGCAGAAGCAGGGACTCCAGTAGAGCTTAGGCTGGCTGAGAGAAGGCTGGCTGAGAGAAGGCTGGCTGAGGCCGAATCAGATATTATACTCTTTTAACACCATGATCATGATTTTTTCTGTTACATTTGTTCTGAACCCATGTCCTCTCCAATACTAATGTCCATTTTGCCGTGTTATTGTGTTTTAGACCTTGGTGGGTGTTAGTTACAGTATCCCTAGAAGTCCCATTAAATAATCATGAAAAGCAACCGCCTTAAAACCGGAACAAAAGCAGTGTTCTGCTGGTTTGGGTATGACAGAAAATAAAGTAGAACCATATTTCTCTCCCCTCTCCCAATCCCTAAATATATTTCTCAACACATAAAAGTGTGGTGTTCCATTTCAGTATGCTGATTAGTGTAGATGACATGTTACTGTTTCATCACACTTGCCTCTTTGAAGGGCCAATGACTGGCCAATGAGCTCCAGAGGGGTGGAGGGAGGCAAGGGAGCATCCTCAGGCTGGTACCCAGGATGACTTTCTCCCGGCTGGGCTGGGTCAAACCCGCTGCCCCTGGTGGAAGAGTGGGTATTTTTTGGCTAAGTGGGAATATCAGGGTCGTTCTCCCTCTCTCTCGCTCTATCCCTCCCTCGATGGGGCCTACATGAATCATCCAATTAGTCTAGGAGTGTTAAACCACTCGACCCTTTGGTATGGCTCATTACAAACCCTTCGTGGTCTGAGTTCATAAGAGTGGTGGGTTGGTTTGGCTAACCAGTGTCTACCAAAAGGATTTTCCAATCGTTCCGAACAGAACCACTATTTTTATAGTAAAGTTCTGTATAGTAAAGTTCTGAACCGGTTCGAACCAAAAAAGTAATGGTTTATAATAGTTCCTTTTCATTCATTTTTTAAACACATGAAATCAAGAGGCATTAGAAACCGGTTCTCAAGAATTTAAAATAACGGTTCTGTTCCGGAACACCAGAGAGAACTTTCGTTCCCGGTTCTGTTTCCGCTCCTCGGTTCTGTTCCTTGAACCGGTTCCAACCACTGCTACTGTACCTACACAAAGACTGTTAGCATTCGGCTGGACTAGAGGAATGAAAGGGAAACAAAAGACCCTCTCATACGGTATCAATGGTGTTTCCAAATGCTGTTTATCTACCTGCCTATAAATGACCTATACAAGCACTTTTTTTGGATGACCCATATTATCACTGTAAATACTCTAATTACAGCTACATTATGGACTAATAAAACATTCAAACTTTCCATCCAAGACCAAAAGAAGGTCATCAAGGGATTGATAATGTGTTTGATAATGCGATTGGAAACACCTTCTACATATGATTGAGTTAACAGAAGATAAAACAGATAAGTTGTGGTAACAGCCTATCATTGGAAGTCATCTGCTTACATGTATTTTATTCTCGGGTTTGACATAAGGAAGCCCAAGGACTCAACATACTCTCTTTCTCCCTTTCGCTCTTCCTCTCTGTCCTTTTTGTCCAGGCTACTGTGAGGCTGGCCTACATGGGACCACACGCTGTAGTGTACAGAACATTAGTGTCCCTGCTGGTGATTATCAGAGAGGTCACCCTCTCCTGTACTACCTGTAAATCATCAGTGTTAGTCGTGCGTGCTGCAGGCAGGACCATGCTGTTGTGTTAGCCTTGTCTTAAAGCAGATGCCTTTATGTTGCATGATGTTTATGAAGTTGGATCTTATACTGTATGCCTGAGACACGTTGCCCTTAGGGGTTGTGATAGGATGCTTGGGCTGGTCTTTGGCCAATCATAACTCTCTGCCTGCTGAGAAGGTGTGCTGGTTAGGCTCAAACCAGGAAGTCTTGTCAGGAAGCTCATGACAACAGAGTCAAAAGGCCTTACACTTCACTTGTCTATAATGACATCAGCAGCTGTTTACCAAAGCATCATATTATTAATAAGTAGAGTGATGTTAACATTTTACATAGCTATGTTATGTATTTTCACTCTTATGTTCATCTGCAGCTAAATTTAGACTCAAAATATTGTCAACTCATATTGCTTTGTTTTTGTTACAATCATCAGGCCAGTAATATAATCTGTCAGCAGAAAAAAGAATGATGTTCTTGTTTGTAGAGGTCTTATTAAACAAAAAAACAATCCCAGGTTGCTGTTTTTAATGAAATGAAACCCACTGCCCATGTAGTTGAGCTAGTTAGTTTCTAATTAAACCGGATGTGAACATTGCTGCTTATTGTTCATTTAAAACAGAACAGTCAGTCACAGAATGAATATTTAAATGTAATCTCCCAGTGAACAGAAAGTGAGAGGTACAAGGAAAGTAGCAAAGCACAAAGGAAATATTAAGAGGAATTAATGAATTTGACGTATCAAAAGTTCATACTTCATCATAATTAAGTTCTGCTTTAAAAAATAATTCCCTGTTAATCTAACAATGGATTAATTAAAGACTTTGGCAAGCGTCTGTGTAATCAGAGTGCACACTTTTCTTCCCTGATGGCATTGTTCACATACTATATTGCCATGTTTTGATAACTTCCAGTGCTTTGACGTTCCACATACATCCTAGAGGTTGTTTTCCTTCCTCAGAACGGAAGCCATGACAGTTTTTATTTTTTTTACATGCGTCATCCATAAACCAATGTCTTTGACCAAAATCTAGATCTGTCATTTTATGTCCTATGTGAGAAGCAGGTACCTGGGTTATGGTGATGGAGACTGGCTGTGTTGTAGATACATTATACCACAGTATCCTCAGGAGGGTTGCGGAGAGTTCAGTAAGAGATGGATTTAGAATAGGAACATCTCCAGAGGGACCTCGGCATCTGTTTTTCAAACTACTTCAACCCTGCCTGTGCTGTGCTCTGTCCCCCGTTGGCAACAGCAGTGGGATCAGTAGAAGGCCTTCTCACTATGTACGGTACAGTATGTGTGTGTACTGTGTGTTTTGCTTGCCTTTCTGCACATATATGTTTGATGTAAACTCAGTGGAGGCACCTTAGAACAAGTGTCAGCCACATGGCCACTGGTCTATACCACACTATACATAGAAGAGAGCTGACATCACAGTAACCTGAGTGGCTCTCTTCTCATCCACTGACTTTCCATGTATCAATTCTTTCCCCCCTCGCTTGTCATATTAACTGTGTGTGTGTGTGTGCTGGTGATGTCTAGCTAGGTCTCTCAACCAGGTGCTCTGTACTGGCTGTGTTGAGATAGGGAGGGACCACTAACTTCCCCAGCTGAGCCCCCCGATCCACAGCCAGATCACCATGTCCCCAGCCCACTTGAATAGCATTGCAACAGACACACACACACACACCAGGAGAGTCGGCCCCAGCCTAGGGGTCGCTCAGAGAACAGTGTGTTCCCACAGCATCATGCTGGCTAAAAGGAACACACCTCATTGCTACTCGTCCACTCGAACTCACACTCTCAGAATTCATGTTTTACCTCTTCTGTTTTTCTATATGCAGTATGTTCTGTTCTACATGAAAGCTGATTGTACAGTGTAGTCAGTGTGGATATGCATTGTTACAGTATCATCTGACCTACATTATGTATTATGATCCTCTCCCCAGTCATTCACAGTGTTTTAGGCTGCATAAAGGAGGCTTTGACCTCTGGATGAGTGACAAGGTCCTAATTTGAACCATTGTTTGGTTTAGGATTTCCTATATTTGTGATTTACTGATTTTAATATCCCATATCCTTCCACCAGCCTGTGTTTCACCAGCCTGTCTTTCTTCTACAAACACAGGCTAATAATATGTTTCAAGGATTCTCTGGAGAGAGAGGATTTGGCTTTGTGATTCATCTCTTGGATTTGGAATAAAAAATACTTTGAGGACCCGCCCCCTTTCTGTTTTTGTTCATGCTTCACCTCATATAGTCTTCCCTCTGATTGGTTTCACTCAAGACAACTTATTTTTTCCGCATCTCCTGTTGTTTTACTAGCCAGATGGGCATAACCCCAAGTCACGTTGGGGAGATCATTCTTTCCAAAGCAACCTATCTATCTTGCCCCCCATCTATCCATCCTCTGTGATAGGTTGAGAATATAGTGTAGCACCGTACTGAATCAGTGGCACTTTGGTCTCTCCTCCTTCCCAGGCAAGGAAAGGAAAACTGATAAATTGGGGCAAGATAGTTCTTCCTGGAGTTTTGAATAAAGCAGCGGAGTACTAGAGGTGAACGGTGGAGTGATTGAGGGGAAATGGGTGCGCTTGACTGCGCTGTGCTCAGCTGCATAAACATTTAAAATAAATATGTTTTATTGTCACATACACCAGATAGGTGCAGTGAAATGTGTTACTTTACAGGGTCAGACATAGTAGTTAGGCTCTTCGTATT
Source organism: Oncorhynchus kisutch (assembly GCF_002021735.2). Classification (NCBI taxonomy): domain Eukaryota; kingdom Metazoa; phylum Chordata; class Actinopteri; order Salmoniformes; family Salmonidae; genus Oncorhynchus; species Oncorhynchus kisutch. The sequence goes on from NC_034201.2 coordinate 22,565,999, forward strand.
TGTATAACCCAATTTGACAACAACAAAAAATTGTCTATTGAGAAGTGCGTAGAGCCGTAGACCGTAATTGAGAGAGGGGAGAGGTACTGCATGAAGTTTTTAGGGATTGATTTGGGGGGATTACAGTACAGTAGTGAGGACCCCATAGCCATGATTAGGGCAACCTTGTTAAATGCCCAAACCCTATTGACAAAATTTCCCCTAATGGTAATAGGTGTCAGAGTAATTGATTCAGTAATTATTAGATAATTAGACTCCCTAAATACAAACTTTTATGAGTGCTAGCTTAATGTAAAGTTACGAGAAGGTGAGTGTGTTGGCCTTGCGCTCGCTCAGCAATGAACGATTATGTGGCTTAAGACAGACAAGCACATCATCTAGGAAGGTAGTAATGGTATACACAGGGAGCTGCTGAATCCGTGTATTAAAGGCATTAGCTCCTTGTTGTAGAACTGCTAGTCAGTGGCTGCGGTGTGTATATCTAACACAGCATGTTCAGTGTAAGCTAGGTGGAAAAGCTGCGACTTATATAGAGTGCCTTCAGAAAGTATTTACACACCTGGTCTTTTTTACATTTAGTTGTTACAAATTGGGATTCAAATGGATATAATTGTATTTTTGTTTAACAATCTACAAAAAATACTCAAAGGTCAAAGTGTAAGAAAAAAACTAGCATTTTCTAAAGATGAATGACAAAAAAAACAATATAATAGCTTGATTAAGATAAGTATTCAACCCCCTGAGTCGAAACACCTTTGGCAGTGATTACAGCTGTGAGTCTTTTTGGGTAAGTCTCTAAGAGCTTTGCACACCGTGAAATATTTGCTCATTATTCTTTTTTTAAATTCTTCAAGCTCTGTCAAGTTGGTTGTTGATCATTGCTAGACAGACATGTGAAAGTCTTGCCATAGATTTTCAAGCTGATTTAAGTAACAACTTTAACTAGGCCACTCAGAAACATCCAATGTCGTCTTGGTAAGCAACTCCAGTGTATATTTGGCCTTGTGTTTTTAGGTTATTGTCCTGCTTGAAGGTGAATTTGTCTCCCAGTGTCTGTTTGAAAGCAGACTGAACCAAGTTTTCCTCTAGGATTTTGCCTGTGCTTAGCTCTATTCCATTTATTTTCTACCTTAACATGATCCAGCCACCACCGTTCTTGAAAATATGAAGAGTGGTACTCAGGGATGTTGTCTGATTTTCCCCAAACATAATGATTTGTTTTAGGAAGGACGCCTTTGTCTTTGTAGTAACTGGGTGTATTGATACCCCATCCAAAGTGTAATTAATAACTTCACCATGCTCAAAGGGATATTCCATGTCTGCTTTTTTTTAAATCTACCAATGGGTGCCCTTCTTCTTGAGGCATTGGAAAACCTCTCTAGTCTTTGTGGTTGAATCTATGCTTGAAATTCGCTACTCAAATTACAAATAATTGTATGTGTGGGGTACAGCGATGGGGTACTCATTCAAAAATCATGTAATCACTATTATTGCACACAGAGTGAGTACAGGCAACTTATTATGTTAATTGTTAGGCATATTTTTACTCCTGAATGTATTTAGGCTTGTCATAACAAAGGGGGTTGAATACTTATTGACTCAAGACATTTCAGCTTTTAATTCATTTGTAAAAATGTCTAAAAACAAAATTCCACTCTGACATTGTGTTGTGTGTAGATCAGTGGCACAAAATCAAAATGTAATCCATTTTAAATTCAGGCGGATGTCTCTGGGGTTTGCTTCTCATCATACATCATGTCGGAGCTCTATTCTCCCAAGGCAGCATGAGAAAACTGCCCAGCTCTGCCTCTGCTACTGAGCAGGCTGAAGCGTGTGAGGCAGTCATTTTCATGGCCACTGCTTACCCCTAGAGACAGCCATACGTAAATGGGAAAAACACAACCCCTGTCCCTGTCTCACTTTCTTAAAGAACACACTGCCCTGTCTCTACCCACAAGCATTTCAGCAGAGCTACAAAGAACTTGGCCTACAACCAGATGACAGTTCAGCTTACAAGAACTAACAGGAACAAGATGAAACTGGGCACTAGCAATATCAATAAAATGTTAGTGAACAGAAAGGGCAGCAGCAGTTCTTCCATTGTTGTGTGTTAGCCTATATTTGTGATTTACTGATTTGAAAAAGGGGGCTTTCTTGTGTGGTGTATTTTCATCTCAATCAATGTGATTCTTGTTCACATTAGTGAAAGGAGGGAAATGTGATACATTAGTTAGTTAGCCCAGTAGAGGACTGATGGGGTGAATGGACTGTTTCATGATGCATGAAAGAGGAAATATTGTGTATTTTAATGCAGAGATGATCAATGTCATTAGGTAGGGACAGACCCACACAGAGCCCTCAGGCTGGCTAGGCTACAGACGTTCCTCTCAGTCTAAACATACACACACACATTACCCAGCGTGCACCACTGCTCCATCCACACATGGGGCAAAGCCCATTTAACTTTATCAGATGTCAGCATCCTGTAAATTTTATATGGAGGAGAAAAGGAAAACTGCAGTTGAATCTGAAGTTCCCAGGGATGTTTGGTTATTTAAATATAGACAGGCCAGTCTGGGAATTTCCATTGAGGAGGCAAAAGGAAAACGGGGTCTTAGTTTCTCTCCACGTAGCAGCAGTCAGAAAATAGCCCCCCTCCTCCTGCCCATGTTGAAGGGAGAGTCTCGTCTCGGAAAACAAACTGTAACGTGGCCTCTTTGTTCTCTTGGCTGGACTTTAAAGGAGCTCTTCAGAACCTCACCAGAGCATGACGGGAGGGACACATATGGGACAGGTGCTTGAAAGAGAGAGCGAGAGAGCAGTGAACCCTGGGTAGGCAGAAGTCCAGAGCTGGCTAGGTCCAGGGGTGTGGTTATAGAAGAACAAGTACAACACAAAACATAGTTGAAGTTAACATAACATGGACGTCTTCATGATTGTGTCCTAATAAACAGACTAATTCCTCCAGTGCAGTGAACCCTGGGTACTCAGAGAGCTGGCTAGGTACTCTGGTGTAGTGACAGTCAGATTAAGTTAACACAAGAAGAACACATCACACAGGCACCATGCCAGAAATAAGGCTTTAGTGTCTCTGCTAGAGTGCAGTTGTACATTTACGATACAAGGAGTGTGTTCTGTGAGGGTCCATGTGATTGTGTCCATGATACTGTACGTGTATTTGAACACTCACTGCTCTTGTCATACCTTTTCTCAATCTCCTATGAGGTTATGTATCGATTATGGCCATGGGCAGAGAATATAACGAAGGAAACTTAATCACCTTCTTTCTCTTTGTATTTCAGCTGGACCCCCAGACGGTGCAGTCCAAGAACTGGCATGTGGACGTCATAGAGATGAATGGGGTGAGGGACACCAGGAACCTTTGGGGCCAGTTTGCCAAACCCAGATCAAGCCTTTTCTTGGACTAAGAAGCTCTTTCAATGTTGAATCTCCACTGAACATGCTTTTTAATCTAGGACTAGGCTTCATCTGTGTCCAGGAAACCAGCCCTCTATTTCCTAATTTCATTCCTGGTCCTGTCAGTCATTTACCCGTTCAACCCCATCAATAGAAGATGACTTGTCAAGGCTTAGTGTGTGGATATTATAATGTAGCTTGTTATAGTTCGCCAGAGACAATGCAATATTATCTTTACGAGCTTGGCCAACTCTGATTTCTCTGCAACTGTGTTTTTAAACAGCTGTAACACCTAACCACTCTGGATCTTCTTAAACTCCTGGATGTTGTGAAATGATCAAAAAGAAAGCACTTGGAAGCTGTGTATTTTAAAGTCATTTTAAATTAGGGACTGCAGATGAGCTGTGTCACTAAAAGCTGCTGCAATGTTCTCGGTACATAATCCCTGTCAAATAAGAAAAGAAAATCATGCAGATTGTTTGACACTTTGTATGTATTGTTTCCCACAGATCAAGGTGGAGTTCTCCATGAAGTTTACTAGTCGGGACTTAAGTCTGAAGAGAACGCCCTCCAAAAAACAGAGTGGGGTGTTCGGGGTCAAAATCAGTATTGTGACAAAGTAAGCCATGTTGAATTTCTCTCATAATAAAGTAATGAACAAACTACAGGGCCTTCAGAAAGTGTTCACACCCTTTGACCTGTTACATATTTTGTTGTGTTACAGCCTGAATTTAAAATGGATTCAATTTCAATTTGTGTCACTGGCCTACACACAAATACCCCATAATGTCAAAGTGGAATTATGTTTTTTGACATTTCTACAAATGTATTAAAAATTAAAAGCTGAAATGTCTTGAGTCAATAAGTATTCAACCCCTTTGTTATAGCAAGGCTAAATAAGTTCAGGAGTAAACATTGGCTTAACAAGTCACATAATAAGTCGCATGTGTGCAATAACAGTGTTTAACATTTTTTTTTTATGACTTCCTCATCTTTGTACCCCACACATACAATTATCTGTAAGGTCCCTCAGTCAAGCAGTTAATTTCAAACACAGATTCAAGCACAAAGACCAATTCCTCGCAAAGAAGGGCACCTATAAGTAGATTGGCAATGACTTGGCAGTTTTTTTAGGATAAAAATAAATGCAATAGAGCAGAACAATAACCTAAAACATAAGGCCAAATATACACTGGAGTTGCTTACGAAGACTAGATGAATGAATGCTCTTGAGTGGTGTGGTTAGTTTTTACTTAATTTGGCTTGAAAATCTATGGCAAGACTTGAAAATGGCTCTCTAGCAATGATCAACAATCAACTTGACAGCGCTTGAATCGCTGCCAAAGGTGATTCTAACGAGTTGACTTGGGGTTGAATCAAATTGAATCAATTTTAATCCTACCTTGCAAAATAACAAAACGTGGAAAAAGTCAAGGGGTGTGAATACTTTCTGAAGGAGCACTGTAAGTCACTATGTGTAGTTAAAACTTCATAACTTCAGGATAAACACCTCTCTATAATCTTTCTGTACAGTTTGTTTGATTGCTACGATTAGCATTAACGTTATTTGAAAGGGGCCGTGCTGTAATATCAATTCTGATGTGTGTTGGGTTTGTCCCCCAACAGGCGTGAGCGCTCCAAGGTGCCTTACATAGTCCGTCAGTGCATTGAGGAGGTGGAGAAGAGGGGGATCGACGAGGTGGGAATCTACAGGATCTCAGGGGTGGCCACTGACATCCTGGCCCTCAAAGCAGCATTCGACACCAGTAAGAAACACTCATACTACCAACACTGTAAAATACACCTGTCTTCATCAATAGAACCAGGAGATTGTCTTGGCCATGGGACCTGACCAGGCATAACTCTGGGCCTATAAACTGAGTATAGAAAACATTAAGGACACCTGCTCTTTCCATGACATAGACTGACCAGGTGAATCCAGGTGAACGCTATGATCCCTTATTGATGTCACCTGTTAAATCCACTTCAATCAGTGTAGATGAAGGGGAGGAGACGGGTTAAAGAAGGATTTTTAAGCCTTGAGACAATTGAGACATGGATTGTGTATGTATCCCATTCAGAGGGTCAAAGGGCAAGACAAAACATGTGATTGTAGAGTCCATGGCCCAACGAATTAAGGCTATTCTGAAGGCAATGGGGGGGGGGGGGGGCTGAAACTCAATATTAGGAAGGTGTTCCTATTGTTTGCTATACTCAGTGTATATAAGCTATAACTAGGGCCATGTGTTTTTCCTGGTCAGGTTACATTATCAGAAATAACTCCAGACCCTACATTATCAACACAAGTCTCCTCCTGAGCTGTCCTGTCGTTCCTCTCCTTCCATCCTCCATGGTGTGCCGGGGTCAGGCTAGCAGGCCCATGGCAGAGGGTCTTCAGCCTGGCTATTAACAGAGCGAGTTGTGGGAAAGGGCAGGAAGAGCACAGGGGAGCTGCAGCTGTCAGCTGTGTGTTGTCCTCCCTGGGAGTACCAGAGTGCATCCCAAATGGCACCCTATTACTTCTATATTTCATTGCTTTTGACCAGAGCCCTATGGCTCTTTACAGCCAGGCTGAAGGTCCCCCTATGGTCAAAAGTTGTGCACTGTATATGGAAATGGGTGCCATTTGGGATGATACCCATGTCTCTGTCACGGCCCCTAGACCAAACCAGAGATAACCGCCTCTGTGTCTCTGCTGTGTTCATGGCTCACTGAGCTGAGATCACTGGTGGTTTGGGTTTTAAACAGTGTTGCTTGTTATGTCATCTCTGGAGCCAGAATGATCAGTCTGGAAATTAGGTAGTTGTTTGGTTGAGGCTGATGCGCTTCCCTTGAGCTCATGTGTGTTTTTGTTTTCTCCCCCCCCCCCCTTTTCTCTCCCCCTCCCTCTCTCCCCTCCACAGATAGCAAAGACATCCTGGTGATGTTGAGTGACATGGACATCAACGCCATTGCAGGGACTCTGAAGCTGTACTTCCGTGAGCTGCCAGAGCCCCTGCTCACTGACCGCCTGTACCCAGCCTTCATGGAGGGCATAGGTACGACCTCTGACCCAGACCATACCAATACAATTAGGATGCATCTCAATAGTCAGTTATAGGGAAGTTATTCCTTGTTTTTATTGAGACCACAACCATTGAAATGATGGTTCATATTCCCCCGTAGAGGGGTAATTCTTAAAATCCCCTCTCTTCCTCTTCCTCTTCTCTACAGCTCTGTCAGACCCTGCAGCCAAGGAGAACTGCATGATGCACCTGCTGCGCTCTCTGCCTGACCCTAACCTCATTACCTTCCTCAGCCTGCTGGAGCATCTCAAGAGGTACACACACACATAATCTACCATAAAGGCTAGTAACCATTACTGTTGACAGTTGGGCCATATTAACTGGCAGCCTAATACATTCAGATCGGATATTGGAGGAGTTCTGGCCAGAGTACGGTACATGTGCGAGTGGTTCTTTAAGCCTGCTATAAAACAGTGTTCTGGAGAGCTTCACGTTCAGCTGCACTCTGCCTGAGGTCATGAGGTGTGCTCCTGCTACTGTGACCGCACAACGCTCATTAGCCACTGACTGACTGCCCCAATAAGACAGAGGACAGAGGGAAAAGTCATCAGTGCTCAGGCCAGACATTGTGTGGTTAACAGAGCATACGAATTCCAGGCCCTGGAGAGACGACAAGTATACACTGGCCCTTTTAAGCCAACCCGTTAGTGGTGAGGTTAAGGAGCTAGCCTGAGGAGTTATGGTCCAGTTGGAAGGACGCATTTATGTAAATGAAAAATGACTTCCCTACTGCTAAAATGACTTCCCTACTGCTAAAATGACATCCCTACTGCTAAAATGACATCCCTACTGCTAAAATGACATCCCTACTGCTAAAATGACTTCCCTACTGCTAAAATGACTTCCCTACTGCTAAAATGACTTCCCTACTGCTAAAATGACTTCTCTACTGCTAAAATGACTTCTCTACTGCTAAAATGACTTCTCTACTGCTAAAATGACTTCTCTACTGCTAAAATGACTTCTCTACTGCTAAAATGACAACCCTACTGCTAAAATGACTTCTCTACTGCTAAAATGACAACCCTACAGCTAAAATGACTTCTATACTGCTAAAATGACAACCCTACTGCTAAAATGACTTCTCTACTACCATTTTGTCTTTGAATATAGCTGTGATGGTCTCAGTTGGCCAATCATGTGCCAGTCTGGAAAGGCAGTGTGTAACCACATGTGATGACATGGTGGTGCCTGTTAAAACTGCCTTCAATTAGAAGGGCATGGTAGAGGAGGGCACAACCACAGACTGGTAACCACTAGCATTGGCAGGAACACTTAGGAAACACTTATGGGTCTCCTCCGATCACCCACATCTGTCATCAGCTACAGTAGTAATGGCCTGTGTGGGGACTTATTCATACTCTGAGTACAGTAATAGTTTTCACCACCAGACTTTTAAAAGATCAGGTTCATGTGTTTGTTATGGTTTCCTACTGCAGGGCAGACAATGGTTTTATTTCACTTTTATTTGAACAGGCAGTCATGTTGAGACCAAGGTCTCTTTTACAGCTGTGTAATTACAAAAATATACACATCAATACAATATGAAAAGCAGAGATACAAAACAGTCATAGAAAACAAACACATTCTACATTTAAAGGGTCCTCAATCAGCCGTCTGAGGCACTAATTCATCACATTTTACAATGACAAATGAGACTGAAAAATGTGTTAAGTCAGAGAGTATATCATTCTCCTCTAGCTATATAGCAGGAACTAGAGGGAACTAAGACCAAGTTTAATGCGTAGTGCTGCTTGCCAGTTTCAGTCACACATTACTTCACTCACGCCCAGAAGTTGGTGTTCAGTTCATCCTTGCAGTGAGATTGAAAAATGAGAGAAGGAAGCTTAGAGCGGTGTGTATCCCCAGTTGAGGGGTTATATAGTGTGTGTGAAGCTGCTGCAATAGAAATGGATGTCAGAGTTTGGCAGGCAAGCAGGAAGGTGCATAGATATTAATCAGATTTCTACCTATGGGCAGGCCTGAGGTCAGTTTACAGGGCTAGCGCTGGGTCAGAATATAACCCTACTACTATGTAGCCATGTAGCCATTATGGTGGCCTGATCCCAGTACAGCTCTTTAACATCCATCAGTGCAGACAGTGCACTCTGCAGTCAGTCAGCAGAATGTACACAGAATGCTCTCATAAACACGCTGAGGATCCCCATGACATGACATGAATGGCTTTGCAGTTCCCATGAAGAACATTAATAGCAGATGGTAACTTAGTTCAGAAATTCAATGGGCCTTGTAGAAGAAACATATTGTGCTGCACTGACGGTCACTGCTACGGGAAGATGAGTCATCATAGTAACATGGCAAGACCAGCAAACATGTCGCATGACTAGAAAAATAACTAATAGCGATCTGTCCCTGTGATCGCTGTAGTCTGACTGGTCTATCTGTCTGTTTTGTGTTCCAGAGTTGCTGACAAGGAGCCCATTAACAAGATGTCCCTCCACAACCTGGGCACAGTGTTTGGCCCCACCCTGCTCAGACCCTCTGAGTCAGAGGTCACCAAGGGACACATCACACTGGCCTCTGACATCTGGTCACACGACGTCATGGCGCAGGTCAGTGTGACTTGGGTGCGTACATCTGTGTGAGTGCATGTGCATTTGCTTGTGAGAAGGTAAGCGAGTGAGTGAGTGTGTGTGAATCTACATACATCTGTGTGTGTGTGTGTGTGTGTGTGTGTGTGTGTGTGTGTGTGTGTGTGTGTGTGTGTGTGTGTGTGTGTGTGTGTGTGTGTGTGTGTGTGTGAATCTACATACATATGTGTGGGTGTGTGTACTCCAATGTAGCTTAGTGGGTTGTGTGTGTTTTACCCGTGTCAGCCAGGTCTGGCCTCCAAGCTGTATTTATAATTTGGAAGCCCCACTTGGAGCTCCGCCCGGTGCTGAGAGAGAAACCGCTTCATGTTCACAAATGACTTTATTCTAGGGCCCATATAAACAGTGACTACTGTAAATCACAATAAAGGCCCCAATGCTAACAATAGAATGCTATATTTCATAATTAACTGTAAAGACAGCGACAACTATTGTGCAGTGACTTTTTAAATCTCCATATGTTTAGTGGATAGATGAGTATGCAGATACTCAGTTATCATGGAGAGATGCTTCGTCACATACTGAGTCATGTACAGAATGTGTACTCACATGGCTTTATGTAATGCACCATATCCTAGTCCTTTTTTGGTTAGAACTATGATAAGTGGTATTTGAACGAAACACAATTGATTTTAGGCTCAAGCTCCTTATTTCTCTCTCCCCATCTCAGGTCCAGGTGTTGCTGTACTACCTGCAGCATCCTCCCATCTCCTTCGCTGAGCTGAAGCGGAACACACTCTACTTTTCCACTGACGTTTAATCCCTTGGGGGTCCAGAGAGAAAGACTCAACAGCAAGTCCCCCCCTCCCCCATACCACCCAGCTCCCTTTTAAAACTGGACAGCCCCCGCTGGGAGAAGAGATGGAGTCAGACGTGAGGGAAGAGGAGACATGGTGCTCCCCCTGGATCCCATAGTCACGTCTTCTAGTGTCATGTTAGTGTGCAGTACATCCATCTGGTGAAGTGCAGGTGTGGAGGGAGCAGCAGACCTCTGGCCCACAGTAACCCCACAGACAGCCACCATTCTGCGACCTCTATCAGTGAGGGGTTAAAGGTCAGGGTCTGGTTTGTTACTGACTCCATTTCTCTCTTTTTTTTTTCTCCAGAGGCATTCCAAGAAAAATTTCATTTACATATTTTATAAATATTATTTGTTCAATAGTTCCTTTGTTTCTATCTGGCTTTGTGCATGTGGTGGAGGAGGGTTCTGTGTGTATGTAGAACCGTGTGGGAGCGTTAAAACAAGGAGCTGAGGACTGAGCTTGCAAGCCGCCAGTAAATGGTCACCATGTGCAAAGACAAGAGAGCACAGCCCTCCCTCTGTCTGAGTCTTGGCCAAATTTGCCCCTATTATTTATAAATAAATATATTACGTGTGCCTGTACAGTCCAGTACAATTAGAGAATTGCGCAACGGAGTCTGTTTGAAGTTTTTTCTTAGCTTATTCTTATTCACAGCCAAGGTTGGCTGAGCTGTACTGAAACAATCACAACAACAGTGTAAAATCTGAGTTTATTCTGAACCACTCTTTAAAGAGATATCATCAACCTGTGAGATGAGGGTTATGGAAAAATGTAACACATTTTTTAACATTAGCTTTTTTTTCGTCATTACATTGCAAGCCTGTTCTGGGTGTCCAATGACACCAGTTATAATCTATGGGATGATGTTTGTAGTGTAATGCCCTCATTGCATGTTCAGCTTGTCAATCATATCAGGATGGGTGACAAAGGTACGTTGTCACTGCTAGTTTGTTGCACCAGCAATCTCCATCAATGCTGTACAAATCCAACCTTTCTGCTATCAAGCCTGAGACATATCTTAAAATAAGCAAAAAAAATTGATATTTTAAATAAGATTTTAAAAAAACATGTATTTTACTTCCTTTGAGAACAACGAGTATACTGTATTAACAAGGATAAATGTTGATGTAAACTTCTTTTTAGTAAAATAAGTGTACCAAAATGAAGTTGTCTAACTTTTATTGCCAGTAATTATTTTTGGGGTACTTGTTTTTGTTTGGTCCTACTGCACTTTGTGATAGTTGGGAAGTGACATTAATGTATTATAATTTTATCCGTACTGTCCAAACTCTATTTTTTGCACTGCAATCTTAGGTATTCCAAATCTATTAAGCATGCGGTTACCAAACAAATCATTAGAATTAGTTGGGAAGTGACATTAATGTATTATAATTTTATCCGTACTGTCCAAACTCTATTTTTTGCACTGCAATCTTAGGTATTCCAAATCTATTAAGCATGCGGTTACCAAACAAATCATTAGAATTGAAAAATGAATACAAAACTACAGGAGCAATTAGCAGTGGTTTGTTTTAATTAATAACCAGTCCTGCAATTAAATGACACATCAAACCCACAACTCTGAGTTCATATTATTCACCATTAATGAATTTGAAACATCTGTAGATCTTATCCTGGTGGGCACGTCCAGTCATGTAATGCATTGTTATCCTGGTGGGCACGTCCAGTCATGTAATGCATTGTTATCCTGGTGGGCACGTCCAGTCATGTAATGCATTGTTATCCTGGTGGGCACGTCCAGTCATGTAATGCATTGTTATCCTGGTGGGCACGTCCAGTCATGTAATGCATTGTTATCCTGGTGGGCACGTCCAGTCATGTAATGCATTGTCATCCTGGTGGGCACGTCCAGTCATGTAATGCATTGTCATCCTGGTGGGCACGTCCAGTCATGTAATGCATTGTCATCCTGGTGGGCACGTCCAGTCATGTAATGCATTGTTATCCTGGTGGGCACGTCCAGTCATGTAATGCATTGTTATCCTGGTGGGCACGTCCAGTCATGTAATGCATTGTTATCCTGGTGGGCACGTCCAGTCATGTAATGCAGTTATCCTGGTGGGCACGTCCAGTCATGTAATGCATTGTTATCCTGGTGGGCACGTCCAGTCATGTAATGCATTGTTATCCTGGTGGGCACGTCCAGTCATGTAATGCATTGTTATCCTGGTGGGCACGTCCAGTCATGTAATGCATTGTTATCCTGGTGGGCACGTCCAGTCATGTAATGCATTGTTATCCTGGTGGGCACGTCCAGTCATGTAATGCATTGCTTAATGACTTTAAATAAACCATTTACACTGGTGACTTGTTTCAGTTAACTATAAATTGGATGGATTCTGTAAATGTTGCTTTTTACAGTAAGACTGTTTTGAGTCCGAGACTATAAAACAATTAGTTGCATTAGTGCAGCTAACTTTTGTCAAGTCATCGCCTTTCAAAGTGTTTTGCGTTCTGGAGCTTAGAAATCTTCTGACTCATGAACTTTACAATATAGGTTTCTGCAGCAATCACCTGCATTGTAGATTTTTTTGGTCACGTTTGCATGGGTCTAAAACATGAAACAAATTTTCCGCAATTCATGTGTACAGTAAATATATACAAATAAATGACTCACCGATTGTATAATGTACACACGATTTCAGTTTGAGTGTAATATGGGTGTTGGAGGATGCAGATGTTTATTTTGACACAGAAAACCTTTTATAAACAATGGCACATTTAGTGTTTGTTGCTTTAGCCTTAACACTCAAACACACCCATTGACCTGGACTCAAACTTTTGACTTAATGTCACCAGGCTGTATTTTACCCACAACTAAAGGAGAGAATAGCCAGCTCTCATCTAAAACCGACAGTTTCATCTCAATGACGAAGTTCGATAACTTCGATAACGGAAAAGCCAGCATGCCCAGTATGACATCACTGTGCACAGGATACAGTCAAAAGGTCATTTACTCCTGAGGTGCTGACCTGTTGCACCCTCTACAACCAATGTGATTATTATTATTTGACCCTGCTGGTCATCTATGAACATCTTGGCCATGTTATGTTATAATCTCCACCTGGCACAGCCAGAAGAGGACTGGCCACCCCTCATAGCCTGGTTTCTTCCTAGGTTCTGGCCTTTCTAGGGAGTTTTTCCTAGCCCCTGTGCTTCTATACCTGCATTGCTTGCTGTTTCTGTACAGCACTTTGTGACATCAGCTGATGTAAGAAGGGCTTTATAAATGTAATTGATTGATGAAGACCAGGATGGAATTGTCCAACTGTAATAATCCTCATGACCAGATGTGCCATCTGCAGAGCAGTGTTCTCTGGGATGTGTTTCTTTCCATGAGGTATAAAGTCTGTTACTGTCCCGGAGGGACAGTCACCTCAACCATATTCCACAGGGGTAACGAAGGCCCCCTGGTTTTCACCGGAGATAGTACTCAATGGCAGCAGAGAAGGCAGCGAAACCTCCACATCCCAGCACTCCAGCCTTCGCCCCAGCTATAAGAAAGGACACAATCACAGCTTAAAACCAATTATCGTTTAACAATCAGTCAGTGATATCAATACATGGGACATTTGAACTTACATTAAGTAGTTAACTCACCACGAAATCCTATTGCTCCCCCAGTAACACAACCACTGTAGACAGCATTCTTCCAGTCTGACTTTCCCCTGTGCTGTAACATACAATATAGACCACAGGGGGGCAGTATGAGACCGATGACAAATACACAGTACTAGTTCCAGAGTTTTCAAATTCTCTTTGGTATTTCTCAAAACAATGATTACATAAGCCATTAGCCTAGAAGATTAACGTTGTGATTTGTGGAACATAATATTATGTAACCACAAAGTTAAGGTAATAAAATTGTCCAAAAATTACAGGCTGTCTCATGCTTGGGATGAATTGACACATTTGCCAGAATAAGGACGGACCTAGTGCTAAGTTTCAATATATATCTTTAGTTCCACTAATCAGACTACTCTCACTTTGTGGCTCTTTTAGTTAGCATAGTGTTACGACCCTGGGTTAATAAGCATGGATATTGACTCTGCCGCTCGAGCATGCTTTTGCGGCACAGTCGATAGTGCGCTGGACTTCGGTCTAGAAGGTTGAGGGTTTGAGGCCTGCTCCCTGCTGTTTCATTACATTGGTGTCAGAAGTGATCGGACCTGGCATCCTCACATTACATTGGTGTCAGAAGTGATCGGACCTTGCATCCTCGCATTACATTGGTGTCAGAAGTGATCGGACCTTGTATCCACGACAGTGTGTGTGCTTGGCTGGTGAGTGCATTCCTATAAGACGTTGAGTCGCAAGCTAGCACGAGGACGTGCTCTTTGAAAGGAGTGTAATGACCTTGGGTTAATAAGCATGGATATCGATTCTGCCGCTGGAGCATGCTTTTGCGGCACAGTCGATAGCGCACTGGACTTCGGGATAGAAGGTCGAGGGTTCGAGACCTGCTCCCTGCCAATTTCATTACAATATTATTTTCTGATGTTTTCAAGCAGAAAAAAAAACGTCAGAAGACAACCTACCGATTCAATGATGCACTCTGTGCAGGAGAACATTGCTCCAATGACTGCAAAGTTTTTGGCGTAGGACATTCCCCTCTGGCCCATGTCTTTAAGGACTTCTCTGGCAGTAGGTGTTCTCATGGGGTCTTTGGGGTCAAATCCCACATTGGTATCTATGCCAGCCGTGAACACACCAAACGCTCCCCCAAGAACAAACCCTGTGGGGAAAACAGTGTCACAAGATTGTGTTAGCTACAGCAAATATGGGCATAGTAATGTTATAGTGAAAATTAACATCACAGAGAGACGTTAAGGGCTCATATCATCAGTAAGATAGCAACACAATAGAGATACATAATTTGGAACAACTGTGTGCATTATAAGTGCTTGGCCTCTTGCATGCTGTAGCTAGCTGCAATCAACGGTCACCATGGGATCGTTATGTCAGGCAGCAACACCCCCGAAAAAGAAATGCACCAAGCAAGTTGCAATTGTAATATCGTCGACAATAGTGAAAGACTAGCTAACCTCCAACACATGCCAACACCGCCTTGAAGGCACAGCTCTCCATTCCCCGTTCGATCATCTTCTGGTCGTCGGTTTTCATGGGATTGGGAAGACCTCCCATAACGGTTGGATTCAAATCTTTAATCGGCCTCTTCTCCCCGATTAGGTGCTCCAGGAGCATGCTGTACTGGAATGTTGAACCATCATAGCGTGGATCAGCCGAGGTTGAGGATTGTGTGTTCGACACAGGGACATTTCCACTATTCACGGTCGTCGCCATGATGTTCGTGAACGGCTGGTCAATTCAAGAAAGACGTTATTTAAAAACGGTAGATTCGCCAAATGTATGGCAGTTTGAGGTTAACTATATTACTTCATTGTGAAAAAACTATTACGTTCAGGAATAACATAGAAATTCTGTTTTATTATTTTAGAAAATGTTTGTCAATTTATAGGAGTTAACCTTTTCTACTTGCTTTAGCATGCAAGTGAAGTGCACCGGAGTCTTCCTATCTGTATTAGCAGATTCGACTAAAACAATTGCTGGAGATGTAATTGACCTTGAGCATATCCTCTCCCAATCAATCCACATTCACTGTTTTAATAAATGCTATATTAAATATGACAGTTGAATTTAGTTTTTTAGTTTTTTACCTTTATTTAACTAGGCAAGTCAGTTAAGAACAAATTCTTAGTTACAATGACAGCCTAGGAACAGCAGGTTAACTGCCTTGTTCAGGACAACATTTTTACCTTGTCAGCTCAGGGATTTGATCTAACAACTCTGGTTACTGGGCCAACACTCTAACCACTAGGCTACTGGCCTCCCCAATTTTTTATTTTAACTCTGCAGGAAATAGATGAGGAGAGTGTAAATTTAATAAAATGTTTATCATACACTGAACAAAAATATAAAAATGCAACAATTTCAAAGATTTTACAGTTACAGGTCATAAGGAAACAAGTCAAAGGAAATACATTTATTAGACTCTAATCTATGGATTTCACGACTGGTCAAACAGATATGCATCTGTTGATCACAGATACCTTAAAAAAAAAGTAGGGTCTTGGATTGAAAAACCAGTCAGTATCTAGTGTGACCACCATTTGCCTCATGCATACAGTTGATCATGCTGTTGATTGTGGCCTGTGGAATGTTGTCTCACTTCTCTTCAAAGGCTGTGCGAAGTTGCTGGGTATTGACGGGAACTGGAACACGCTGTTCGTACATGTCGAGCCAGAGCATCCCAAACATGCTCAATGGGTGACATGTCCGGTTAGTATGCAGACCATGGAAGAACTGGGACATTTTCAGCTTCCAGGAATTGTGTACAGATCCTTGCGACTTGGGGCTGTGCATTATCATGTTGAAACATGAGGTGATAGTGGCAGATGACAATGGGCCTCAGGATCTTGTCACGGTATCTCTGTGGATTCAAATTGCCATCGATAAAATGTAATTGTGTTCATTGTTCATAACTTATGCCTGCCTATACCATAACCCCACCGCCACCATGGGGCACTCTGTTCACAACATTGACGTAAGCAAACCGCTCTCCCACACAACGCCATACACGTGTTCTGCGGGTGTGAGGCCGGTTGGACGTACTGCCAAATTCTCTAAAAACGACGTTGGAGGTGGCTTATGGTAGAGAAGTAAACATTAAATACTCTGGCAACAAGTCTAGTGGACTTTCCTGCAGTCAGCATGCCAATTGCATGCTCCCACAAAACTTGAGGCATCTGTGGTATTGTGTTGTGTGACAAAACTTCACATTTTAGAGTGGCGCACATTTTTAATGATCATGCTGTTTAATCAATGTCTTGATATGCCACACCTGTCAAGTGGATGGATTATCTTGACAATGGAGAAACTCTGACTAACAGGGATGTAAACACATATGAGTCTGGAACATTTCTGGGATTTTTTATTTCAGCTCATCAAACATGACCAACGCTTTACATGTTGCGTATTGTAGCGCGCCGGACCTCGGGCTCGAAGGTCGGGGGTTCGAGACCTGCTCCCTGCTGTTTCATTACAGTATATTTTCATCAACGAACACACTATTTAAACACCACTACCCCATCATTGATGCAGATACTGCACCAAACTCGTGCGCTCTACATGCAGGCGCAGTTCTACTGCCGTGTTTAAGTGCTGCTAGTCAGAACTAGGAAACGCTAACGATTCCGATGTGCTCATTTATACACGTGCCGCGTTCTACGAATCAGCAAGTCAGACCTTTCCGAGTTTCCTAGTTCCGAGTAGTATTGAACGCTGCATATATCCACACACGAGCGTCATCGTCACATCACCTCATCAGCAGCAGCGAGCGCGCTAGCGGCAGAGTTAAAAAGAGCAGGTGAGGTGAGGGAAACATTTATATTATTTTGCGTTTTTTGTCGAAAATAACATGTTTTGAACCAACAATGATAATGTTAACCGTTTTTACCATTCCGTTATACACGTTTCACATATATTTTGTGAGGCTGTGAGAGAGTCGTTATGACGACCAGTTGGCTAGCAATACTGTAGTTCACAGCGGCTGATGTTTTGGTGTTGATCAACGACAAGGGGTTTGTCTCATGACAGCCACAGTACCCTCAGCTTGTGGTTCTTTTTTTTTGTATTTACCTGTGTTTAAAAAAATCTATGGTCAGCTCGAGTCGACATCTTCAGGGCCACATATTTTACAATTAGAGAATGCTGCAGTTATACTTCTGTGGTGGTAAAGCTGAGTCAACCGAAGACATCTGTCATGTCATTTTTGGAGACAGGGTGGAATTATTCACACTGGACCTCTTCCCATTGTGAATAAGAGAGCTCTGGTGCCTTTGCTAATTTGTGTGTCTCTGTTTGAAGTTCAACAGGGTGTTGTTTCTGTCTGCTGCCTCCACCTGTAAATTTGGTGACCGAGAAAAGCAACCTCCTGCCTACTAAAATAGGTTAGCTCTTCCAAGCTGACATATTCCCATTGCGTAGCCTATATTGTCTAAGTGCTTATAAACTGCTTAAGCTATTAGTAGATCATCAATACAAGAATTAGCCTATGTCATTTTAACACGTATAGGTCACACATAATGTGTGACATTTTACAAATGTGTAATTACTGTGCTCAACTATGTTGATATGTCCTTAGTGGATACATTGGCTGTATTTGAAACCCTTCACATGCTACTGTTGCGTACGGCTACAGTATTTTTCACACGATCAGCCTGCCATTTGTTCCTTATTAGAGCTATACGTGTAGCTTAGGCTTTGTTAAGACTTTGTTGTAGTTAGTCTCGTCATCTGTGAAAGTTTGCTGTTTATTTCTTTAATAGATCCCTTAGTGATTCCTTATGGTCAATGTTGTTATGACTGAGCTACTGTGTGCTGTACTGGCTGTGCCATAATCAGCTGCAGCCCTATTACATTTATCTGCCTATAAACTACACAGTCACAGCCTTCAGGCTTAGTCAAACGACGGTCTCAAAACGATGCTTAGGTTTAAACTTGTAAACTGCGGCTATTTTGGTCTTGGTTTACTGCGTGTTATAATGAGAAAAGTAGCCTACCTAGGGGAAAGCTAGTCTAGTCTAGACCCTAGACTCCCCTTAAATTCAGACTGTTCCCTTTAAGATGTATATTTTTTTACATTAAATGTTTTCAAGAGGTAAACAAGCACTGCGTCATTCATGTCATGTGTAAATGTCATGTCATGTGTCACACTGCCGATTAGTTATAGTATCAAGGCGAGACCCAAGTGCAGACACAGGAGGCAGATGGTTGGAGTCTTACAATGGCTATCTATCCAAATGGGTAGGCAAGAGAATGGTCGTGGACAGGCAAAAAGGTCAAAACCAGATCAGAGTCCAGGAGGTACAGAGTGGCAGACAGGCCCGGGGTCAGGCAGGCGGGTACAAAGTCCAGAAACAGGCAAGGGTCAAAACCGGGAGGACTAGAAAAAGGAGAATGGGAAAACCGCTGGTTGACTTGGAAACATACAATACAAACTCACATAGAGACAGGAAACACAAGGATAAATACACTGGGGAAAACGAGTGACACCTGGAGGGGGTGGAGACAATAACGAGGACAGGTGAAACTGATCAGAGTGTGACAGTACCCCCCAGGACGCCACATGGTGTCCTACCTGGGCGCATACCTTGTAGACTGGGGTGTTGGCGGTGGAAGTCGGTGATGAGGGCTGGATCAAGGATTCTCTAGAGGGAACCCAGCACCTCGGGTTAGGCAAGTCGGTTAGGACATCTACTTTGTGCATGACAAGTAATTTTTCAACAATTGTTTACAGGCAGATTATTTCACTTAATCACAATTCCAGTGGGTCAGAAGTTTACATACATGAAGTTGACTGTGCCTTTAAACAGCTTGGAAAATTTCAGAAAATGATGTCATGGCTTTAGAAGCTTCGGATAGGCTAAATGACATAATTTGAGTCAATTGGAGGTGTACCTGTGGTTGTATTTCAAGGCCTACCTTCAAACTCAGTGCCTTTTTGCTTGACATCATGGGAAAATCAAAAGAAATCAGCCAAGACCTCAGAAAAAAAATGTTGACCTCCACAAGTCTGGTTCATCCTTGGGAGCAATTTCCAAATCCCTGAAGGTATCACGTTAATTTGTACAAACAACAGTACGCAAGTATAAAAACCATGGGACCACGCAACCGTCATACCGCTCAGGAAGGAGTCTCCTAGAGATGAACGTACTTTGATGCGAAAAGTGCAAATCAATCCCAGAACAACAGCAAAGGACCTTGTGAAGATGCTGGAGGAAACGGGTACAACAATATCTATATTCCCAGTAAAACGAGTCCTACATCGACATAACCTGAAAGGCCGCTCAGCAAGGAACAAGCCACTGCTTCAAAACTGCCATAAAAAAGCCAGACTACAGTTTGCAACTGTACACAGGGACAAAGATCGTACTTTTTTGAGAAAATGTGAAACAAAAATAGAACTGTTTGGCCATAATGACCATCGTTATGTTTGGAGGAAAAAGGGGGAGGCTTGCATGCCGAAGAACACCATCCTAACGGTGAAGCACGGGGGTGGCAGCATCATGTTGTGGGGGTGCTTTGCTGCAGGAGGGACTGGTGCACGTCACAAAATAGATGGCATCTTGAGGCAGGAAAATTATGTGGATATATTGAAGCAACATCTCAAGACATCAGTCAGGATGTTCAAGCTTGGTTGCAAATGGGTCTTCCAAATGGACAACGACCCCAAGCATACTTCCAAAGTTGTGGCAAAATGGCTTAAGGACAACAAAGTCAAGGTATTGCAGTGGCTATCACAAAGCCTTGACCTCAATCCCATAATAAAGTTGTGGGCAGAACTGAAAAAAAGTGTGTGCGAGCAAGGAGGCCTACAAACCTGACTCAGTTACACCAGCTCTGTCAGGAAGAATGGGCCAAAATTCACCCAACTTATTGTGGGAAGTTTGTGGAAGGCTACCCAAAACATTTGACCCAAGATAAGCAATTCAAAGGCAATGCTACCAAATACTAATTGAGTGTATGTAAACTAGAGGTTAACCGATTATGATTTTTCAACGCCGATACCAATTTTAGGAGGACCAAAAAAAGCCCATACCGATTAATCGGCCGATTTAAAAAAATATATATATTTGTAATTGTGACAATTACAACAATACTGAATACTTATTTGAACTTAATATAATACATCAATAAAATCAATTTAGCCTCAAAGAAATAATGAAACATGTTCAATTTGGTTTAAATAATGCAAAGACAAAGTGTTGGAGAAGAAAGTAAAAGTGCAATATGTGCCATGTAAGAAAGCTAACGTTTAAGTTCCTTGCTCAGAACATGAGAACATATGAAAGCTGGTGGTTCCTTTTAACATGAGTCTTCAATATTCCCAGGTAAGAAGTTTTCGGTTGTAGTTATTATAGGACTATTTCTCTCTATACGATTTGTATTTCATATACCTTTGACTATTGGATGTTCTTATAGGCACTTTAGTATTGCCAGTGTAACCGTATAGATTCCGTCCCTCTCCTCGCTCCTACCTGGGCTCGAACCAGGAACACATCGACAATCGTTACCCCCTACCTCTCCCCTCCTCAGTGTTTGAACCTCTCCAGGGGGCCACCTTATTTTCCAAGTTGGACCTTCGAAATGCCTACCACCTGGTTCGGATGCGTGAGGGGGATTAGTGGAAGACAGCCTTCAACACAGCCAGTGGACATTATGAGTACTGTTTTCCAGGCTTTGGTAAATTATGTACTTCCGGACATGCGAAATCGGTTTGTGTTCGTGTACCTTGACGACATCCAGTTTTTTTCCCCCAATCTGCACAAGAACATGTTCTTCATGTCAGACAGGTCCTTCAGCGCCTCCTATAGAACCAACTGTTCGTGAAAGCCTTTTGTGGACCTGAAGCATTGGTTCACAACAGCACCCATCCTCATC
Source organism: Oncorhynchus kisutch (assembly GCF_002021735.2). NCBI lineage: Eukaryota > Metazoa > Chordata > Actinopteri > Salmoniformes > Salmonidae > Oncorhynchus > Oncorhynchus kisutch. The sequence continues at coordinate 22,587,380 of NC_034201.2, forward strand.
AATCCGGGCCCCTTGCATCAATTTATGGTGGAAGTGGATGCTTCGGATGTTGGAGTGAGGGCCATCCTGTCGCAGCGATCTGCCCAGGATCAGAAGCTTCATCCCTGTGCCTTCCTGTCCCATTGTCTCAATCCTGCTGAAATGAACTGCGATGTTGGCAACCGAGAACTACTGGAGGTGTAGATGACTTTGGAAGAGTGGAGGCACTGGCTGGAAGGAGCAGAACAGTCATTCCTGGTCTGGACTGACCATAAAACCCTGGAATATCTCTGTACAGCCAAGCGCCTCAACTCCAGGCAGGCTCAGTGGGCCCTCCTGTTCACCAGATTTAACCATCTCCTATCGCACAGGGTCAAAGAATGTTAAGCCTGATGCCCTCTCCCGCCTATACAGTTCCTCTGCCACACCCTCGACCTCTGAAACTATTCTCCCTACCTCATGCCATGCTGCCACTGTGGATTGGGGTATTGAGAACCTGGTCCGCGAGGCTCAACGCTCTCAGGCTGGACCTGAAGGGGGCCCGGCTAACCGGCTGTTTGTACCTAATCCGGTCCCGGGTCCTGGAATGGGCTCAATCATCCAGGCTGACCTGTCATCCAGGGTCCCGTCGAACACTAGCCTTTCTTCGACAGCGTTTCTGGTGACCCAAAATGGTCCCTCACGTCTCTGCCTTCGTCACCGCACAATGTGTGTGCTTAAAACAAGACTCCATGGCAAGCTTCTGGCCTCCTGCAGCCACTACCTCATCGTCCCTGGTCTCATATACAGTTCGGAAGTTTACATACACCTTAGCAAAATGTATTTAAACTCCGTTTTTCACAATTCCTGACATTTAATCCTAGTAAAAATTCTGTCTTAGGTCAGTTAGGATCACCACTTTATTTTAAGAATGTGAAATGTCAGAATAATAGTAGAGAGAATGATTGATTTATTTCAGCTTTTATTTCTTTCATCACATTCCCAGTGGGTCAGAAGTTTACATTAGAGGTCGACAGATTTATCGGAATGGCCGATTAATTAGGGCCGATTTCAAGTATAGGTATTAGGTATTTTTGGATGTCGATTTGGCCGATTAAAAAAACAAAAAAACAAACATTTTTAACACCTTTATTGAACCAGGTAGGCAAGTTGAGAACAAGTTCTCATTTACAACTGCGACCTGGCCAAGATAAAGCAAAGCAGTTTGACACATATAACAACACAGAGTTACACATGGAGTAAAACAAACATACAGTCAATAATACAGTAGAAAAATAAGTCTATATACAATGTGAGCAAATGAGGTGAGATATGGGGGCTAAAGGCAATAAATAGGCCATGTTGGCGAAGTAAATACAATATAGCAATTAAAACACTAGAATGGTAGATTTGACAGTAGATGAGAGTGCAAAGTAGAAATACTGGGGTGCAAAGGAGCAAAATAAATAAATACAGTAAGGGAAGAGGTAGTTGTTTGGGCTATTTATAGATGGGCTATGTACAGGTGCAGTGATCTGTGAGCTGCTCTGACAGCTGGTGCTTAAAGCTAGTGAGGGAGATAAGTGTTTCGTGTTTCAGAGATTTTTGTTGTTCGTTCCAGTCATTGGCAGCAGAGAACTGGAAGGAGAGGCGGCCAAAGGAGGAATTGGCTTTGGGGGTGACAAGTGAGATATACCTGCTGGAACGCGTGCTACGGGTGGGTGCAGCTATGGTGACCAGCGAGCAGAGATAAGGTGGGACTTTACCTAGCAGGGTCTTGTAGATAACCTGGAACCAGTGGGTTTGATGACGAGTATGAAGCGAGGGCCAGCCAACGAGAGAGTACAGGTCGCAGTGGTGGGTAGTATATGGGGCTTTGGTGACAAAACAGATGGCACTGTGATAGACTGCATTCAATTTGTTGAGTAGGGTGTTGGTGGCTATTTTGTAAATGACATCACCAAAGTCAAGGATTGGTAAGATGGTCAGTTTTACGAGAGTATGTTTGGCAGCATGAGTGAAGGATGCTTTGGTTCGAAATAGGAAGCCAATTCTAGATTTAACTTTGGATTGGAGATGTTGTATGTGAGTCTGGAAGGAGAGTTTACAGTCTAACCAGACACCTAGGTATTTGTAGTTGTCCACGTATTCTAAGTCAGAACCGTCCAGAGTAGTGATGCTGGGCGGGCGGGCAGGTAGCGATTGGTTGAAGAGCGTGCATTTAGTTTTACTTGTATTTAAGAGCAGTTAGAGGCCACGGAAGGAGAGTTGTATGGCATTGAAGCTCGTCTGGAGGGTTGTTAACACAGTGTCCAAAGAAGGGCCAGAAGTATACAGAATGTCGTAGTGTCGTCTGTGTCGAGGTGGATCAGAGACTCACCAGCAGCAAGAGTGACATCATTGACATATACAGAGAAGAGAGTTGGCCCAAGAATTGAACCCTGTGGCACCCCCATAGAGAGTGCCAGAGGCCCGGACAACAGGCCCTCAGATTTGACACACTGAACTCTGTCGGAGAAGTAGTTGGTGAACGAGGCGAGGCAATTATTTGAGAAACCAAGGCTGTTGAGTCTGCTGATGAGGATGTGGTGATTGACAGAGTCGAAAGCCTTGGCCAGGTCAATGAATACAGCTGCACAGTATTGTTTCTTATCAATGGTGGTTAAGATATCGTTTAGAACCTTGAGCGTGGCTGAGGTGTACCCATGACCAGCTCTGAAACCAGATTGCATAGCGGAGAAGGTACGGTGGGATTCGAAATGGTCGGTGATCTGTTTGTTAACTTGGCTTTCGAAGACCTTAGAAAGGCAGGGTAGGATAGATATAGGTCTGTAGCAGTTTGGGTCAAGAGTTTCCAATCTTTGGGAATCTCAGACGACACGAAATAGAGGTTGAACAGGCTAGTAATAGGGGTTGCAACAATTTGGCAGATAATTTTAGAAAGAAAGGGTCCAGATTGTCTAGCCCGGCTGATTTGTAGGGTCCAGATTTTGCAGCCCTTTCAGAACATCAGCTGACTGGATTTGGGAGAAGGAGAAATGGGGAAGGCTTGGGCGAGTTGCTGTGGGGAGTACAGTGCTGTTGACCGGGGTAGGGGTGGCCAGGTGGAAAGCATGGTCAGCCATAGAAAAATGCTTGTTGAAATTCTCAATTATAGTGGATTTATCGGTGGTGACAGTTTCCTATCCTCAGTGCAGTGGGCAGCTGGGAGGAGGTGCTCTTTTTCTCCATGGACTTTACAATGTCCCATAACTTTTTTGAGTTTGTGTTGCAGGAAGCAAATTTCTGCTTGAAAAAGCTAGCATTGGCTTTTCTAACTGCCTGTGGATATTGGTTTCTAACTTCCCTAAAAAGTTGCATGTTCGATGCTAATGCAGAACGCCACAGGATGTTTTTGTGTTGGTTAAGAGCAGTCAGGTCTGGAGAGAACCAAGGGCTATATCTGTTCCTGGATCAAAATGTATTGAATGGGGCATGCTTATTTAAGATGGTGAGGAAGGCATTTAAAAAAAATAAGCAGGCATCCTCTACTGACGGGATGAGGTCGATATCCTTCCAGGATACCCGGGCCAGGTCGATTAGAAAGGCCTGCTCGCTGAAGCGTTTCAGGGAGCGTTTGATAGTGATGAGTGGAGGTCGTTTGACCGCTGACCCATTACAGATGCAAGCAATGAGGCAGTGATCGCTGAGATCTTGGTTGAAAACAGCAGAGGTGTATTTATAGGGCAAGTTGGTTAGGATGATACAGTGCCTTGCGAAAGTATTCGGCCCCCTTGGACTTTGCGACCTTTTGCCACATTTCAGGCTTCAAACATAAAGATATAAAACTGTATTTTTTTGTGAAGAATCAACAACAAGTGGGACACAATCATGAAGTGGAACGACATTTATTGGATATTTCAAACTTTTTTAACAAATCAAAAACTGAAAAATTGGGCCGAATACTTTCGCAAGGCACTGTATCTATGAGACAGTTTGGGAACAACAATCTGCCATTTGCAGGCATTTGGAGGAATTCATGGCAGAGGTGAGAAGTTTTTGAGTATCCGGGAGAAAGGTGGCCAGCAAACTGCTTGAGTTACGTCAAAACTCCCGTAGTGTGGCAGACTACGTGGTGGACTTTCGTACGTTGGCCACTGAGAGTGCCTGGAATCTGGAGTCTTTTTTTTCAATACTTTTCTGCACGGATAATCTGAGGAGGTTAAGGATGAGGATCTATCACTAAGGATGAGGATCTATCAATTGCTAAATTGTAAATATTTTGCCACTATGGCCTATTTATTGCCTTACCTCCCTTATCTTACCTAATTTCCACACACTGTATATATATATATATATATATATATATATATATATATATATATATATATATATATATATACACTTTTTATTTTTTATTACTTGAAAGTTGTTTTAATTCTCGCTCCCAAAACTCCCGTGGCTTATTTTTCAAAGTGGCATGATTTGTTTCTAAATGTCTGAGCGAGAGTGAAGGTTTCATTGAGTTGTGAGATAGTACTTTTACACATATAACACACTGTGACTGGAGAAAGGTAGTTCTCATCATATTTGAGCCTCTTCGATGGTCCAACGTCCCTGTCTGTTGTTTGGTGCTTTTCCTGGGTACATATGGACCGTTAGTGGAATACCCGCGAGAGTAACGGGTAATGTGATTGGCTGTTAATTATTTGACTAGGCTACAGTACCTGTATTTGCCATTGTGTTGTTATTTCGCTGAACACCAAATAGTACTTTTACACATATAACACACTGTGACTGGAGAAAGGTAGTTCTCATCATATTTGAGCCTCTTCGATGGTCCAACGTCCCTGTCTGTTGTTTGGTGCTTTTCCTGGGTACATATGGACCGTTAGTGGAATACCCGCGAGAGTAACGGGTAATGTGATTGGCTGTTAATTATTTGACTAGGCTACAGTACCTGTATTTGCCATTGTGTTGTTATTTCGCTGAACACCAAATGGTTTAATTGTATTGTTGGCAGTGAAACGAGGATACTCAGGTGAGAAAAAAAAAACTCACCGAAATGTATAGCCCCGTTGGAAAATATAAATGGACTGTTTGAAAATGTTAATATTTTGTAAAAAAAAAAAGGATTATTATTATTATTAAATATTACCCCCGGCGGCATTGCGCATGAACCCCAGTTTGATTCAATTAAGTGCATTCTTACACTCCTGATTCGTGTGGCGAGTGGTGTAGACTAGAGCAGGGAGTCCCAGGTATTACCCACCATGCCGTTTTGGATGTGAGTCTAGGGAGAGGCTCCTGGCTGGTCCGAAGCCAAGTTGTCAGGGGAATCACAGGCTGATAGTCCCTGACACCTGATCCATTATCAGCTAGCCTGGTCCCAGATCTGTTTGTGCTCTATAGCCAACTCCTGCAAAAACAGCACAAACAGATCTGGGACCAGGCTACAGAGACGTACACAGCGACACTTGTAATGTAAATGACATTTAGCTAAATGTTGTGGCAGTTTTGTTTGCACTGGCAGATTCTGCTTTGTGTGTTTTGGCTCTTGTTCGGACTGATTGATTGCCATCTATACGCAATTAACCACTACAGGCAAATTAGGCCTGTACCACTCTCCCTGTACTATATAGAATCCCTAGAAACTTAATGAGTGCTATTTTCCCCTCCCATCATCATGAGGAGTTTAAGGAAATTGCTATCGTCATCCCTTCCCCACACACACACACACACACACACACACACGTTCTTCTGACACCACTGGCTGAAAAAGCAAACCCTGACAATATGTATTATAAAGCAATCTATTCTAGACACACACACACAAACATGTGCATGCACACACACAGTACACAAGGCAGTACCATTTGAAAGGAACAATTGCTGAGTTATCAATGCCCAGGAGGGTAGGCCTGGTCTGCATACCATTGGACTGGCACGTCCTTTGCTGCAGTAAGATGCAGGGAGGCTCTAATTGCAAAGATAAGGGGAGTTGGACTGGGCAGAGGGTAGTTCGGACAGGCGCTGGTTTGGCTGGTACTTTTAGACTGGTGGGGAACAGTTACACCTCTCAAATTTTGCTAGACTTTCATTGAGAGGTCCTTGTGTGCTTGAGTGCAGTTTGTCTAGCAAGTCTTGCAAGTATGAAACAAACATAGGTATGGGTTAAGGGCAGTCCTGATCTGTCATCTAATAAGTCTTCTCCATGCTGTCACCAGTAGATAAGTGGTAGTTACTGATAGTAATTTGGATTAACAGTGTTCATGTGAAAATAACAAATATTTTATGTTTCTATTAGCTGTCAATCAGTCTAACTCTTTTGGTGAACATACCCAGCGAGCATTGCCATTGCAATCTATGAACACAGCATTGCAAACAGTCAGAGAAAATGTATTAATTTCGCAATATTCAATGTGACAATATCCAACAATCTCACTGTGAGGATTAATACATTGACACAGTGAGGATGTGCAGGCCTGACTCTCCTCCAAGCCTTTTCCCGCAGGTCGGTTTTGAGATGCTGGTATGTGCAGGAAACAGACTGCATACTTGGACACTGACAGCCTCACTAACTGTGTGGAATGCTACTGAAAATCACCCAGCTAGCACATAATGTTCTGAGAACCATATGTTTCTTAGAGCTTGGTAAGAGTGTGGTTATCCTATGGTTATTTAGCATACAACCTTCGCACAACTTTTTGGGAATGGTGCAGGATAGTTGCTTGGCTTTGGAACGTTCTCAGAACATTTAAGGAACTTGACAAAATAATGTTATTTTCTTGGTCTTTCATTACTTTAAAGCTGAAATATCAAACTTTTTGGGCAACCTGACCAAATTCACCTAGAACTACAATGACAATATTTTTGGTTCTTGAAAATATATTTCACAGTGGTTTAAATGGTACAATGATTCTCTTGTTTTGTCGCATAAACTGAAATTAGGCAAACTATTCGAATTTTAGCAATCTGGAAATGGCGGAGTGATTTCTGCATATTGCACCTTTAATGAAACGTTTCCTAAAATATCAAACATGGTTACATTGTATTTACAGTCTTGTCTCATCGCTGCAACTCCCGTACAGACTCGGGAGAGGCGAAGGTCGAGAGCTGTGCTTCCCCCGAAACACAACCCAACCAAGCTGTACTGCTTCTTGACACAATGCCCACTTAACCCAGAAGCCAGCTGCACCAATATGTTGGCGAAAACACCGTACACCTGGTGACCGTGTCAGCATGCACTGCGCATGGCCAGCCACAGGAGTTGCTAGAGCGCGATGGGACAAGGACATCCCTGCCGGCCAAACCCTCCCCTAACCCAGACGACGCTGGACCAATGGTAGCCGGCCGCAATCCTCTGCGACAGAGCCTGGACTCAAACCCAGAATCTCTAGTGGCACAGCTAGCACGATGCAGTGCCTTAGATCACTGTGCCACTCAGGAGGCCCTTACATTTAATTAAAATGTTGGTCATCTTCTAGAAACGTTCTCCAACTGGTTTGACATTGGGAATAGAGGTCAAACGATTCTGATTTTTCAACACCGATACCGATTTATTGGAGGACCAAAAAAAGCTTCCAATGCTTGAAGCACAGCGAAGAGCTGCTGGCAAACGCAGGAAAGTGCTGTTTGAATGAATGCTTACAAGCATGCTAATGCCTACCACCGCTCAGTCAGACTGCTCTATCAAATCATAAACTTAATTATAATATAATAACACACAGAAATATGAGCCTTAGATCATTCATATGGTCATGTCCGGAAACTATCATTTAGAAAACAAAACGTTTATTCTTTCAGTGAAATACGGAACCATTCCGTATTTTATCTAACGGGTGTCATCCATAAGTCTAAATATTGCTGTTACAATGCACAACCTTCAATGTTATGTCATAATTATGTAAAATTCTGGAAAACTAGTTCACAACGAGACAGGCAGCCCAAACTGTTGCATATACCCTGACTCTGCGTGCAATGAATGCAAGAGAAGTGACACAATTTCCTTAGTTAATATTGCCTGTGTAACGGCCGTTGTTGGTGGAAGAAGGTGGGGACCAAGGTGCAGCGTGGTATGTCTCCATATTTATTTAAACGGGAGACTCTGGCAGCTCAGGACAGACGGGAGACTCTGGCAGCTCAGGACAGACGGGAGACTCTGGCAGTGCTGGACAGGGGGGAGCACCTGTAGGGAGGAGACGGAGAGACAGCCTGGTGCGGGGGCTGCCACCGGAGTGCTGGTACGTGGAGGTGGCACCGGATAGACCGGACCGTGAAGGCGCACTGGAGCTCTCGAGCACCGAGCCTGCCCAACCTTACCTGGTTGAATGCTCCCCGTAGCCAGGCCAGTGCGGCGAGGTGGAATAGCCCGCAACTGGGCTGTGCTGGCGAACCGGGGACACCATGCGTAAGGCTGGTGCCATGTACCCCGGCCCGAGGAGACGCTCTGGAGACCAGATGCGCTGAGCTGGCTTCATGGCACCTGGCTCGATGCCCACTCTAGCCCAGCCAATACGAGGCGCTGCTATGTATCGCACCGGGCTATGCCTGCGCACCGGGGACACCGTGCGCCTCACGGCATAACACGGTGCCTGCCTGGTCCCTCTCTGTCCACGGTAAGCACGGGGAGTTGGCACAGGTCTCCTACCTGACTTCGCCACACTCTCCGTGTGCTCCCCCCAATACATTTTTGGGGCTGCCTCTCGGGCTTCCTTGATCGCTGTGCCAACTCCATTCTCCGGTATCCCTCCTCACATTGTTCCAGAGAATCCCAGGCGGGCTCTGGCACTCTCCCTGGGTCGACCGACCACCTCTCTATTTTGTCCCATGTTGTAACCTCCTCCAGATAGCGCTGCTCCTTACCACGCTGCTTGGTCCTTTGGTGGTGGGTGATTCTGTAACGGCCGTTGTTGGTGGAAGAAGGTGAGGACCAAGGTGTAGCGTGGTTTGTGTCCATATTTATTTAAAATGAACACTGGAATAACAAAAATACCAAAGAGAAACGACCGAAAACAGTACCGGCTGGTGCAGACACACAACAGAAAACAGAAAATAATCACCCACGAAACACAATAGAAAACAGGCTACCTAAATATGGTTCTCAAACAGGGACAACAATTGACAGCTGCCTCTGATTGAGAACCATACCAGGCCAAACACAGAAATAGCAAATCATAGAAAAACTAGCATAGACAACCCACCCAACTCATGCCCTGACCAATTAAAACAAAGACATAAGAAAAGAACTAAGGTCAGAACGTGACAGCCTGCTAACATTAATTTATTTTAACTAAATATGCAGGTTTATAAAAATATACTTCTGTGTATTGATTTTAAGAAAGGCATTGATGTTTATGGTTAGGTACATTCGTGCAAACGACAGCTTTTTTTTGCAAATGCACTTTTGTTAAATCATCCCCCATTTGGCGAAGTTGGCTGTCTTTGTTAGAAAGAAATGGTCTTCACACAGTTCACAATGAGCCAGGCAGCCCAAACTGCTGCATTTACCCTGACACTGTTGCACAGAACACAAGAGAAGTGACACAATTTCCCTGGTTAAAAGAAATTAATGTTAGCAGGAAATATTAACTAAATATGCAGGTTTAAAAATATATACTTGTGTATTGATTTTAAGAAAGACGTTGATGTTCATGGTTAGGTACACATTGCTTTTTTCACGAATGCGCTTGTTAAATCACCCGTTTGGCGAAGTAGGCTGTGATTCAATGACAAATTAACAGGCACCGCATCGATTATATGCAATGCAGGACAAGCTTGATAAACTAGTAATATCATCAACCATGTGTAGTTAACTAGTGATTATGTTAAGATTGATTGTTTTTTATAAGATAAGTTTAATGCTAACTAGCACCTTACCTTGGCTCCTTGCTGCACTCGCATAACAGGTAGTCAGCCTGCCACACAGTCTCCTCGTGGAGTGCAATGTAATCGACCATGATCGGTGTCCAAAAATGCAGATTACCGATTGTTATGAAAACTTGAAATCGGGCCTAATTAATCGGCCATTCCAATTAATTGGTCGACCTCTAATTGGGAATGTTCTCAAATATTTTGGTGTTATTACTTATTTATTATCTTATTTCCAAATATCTTCTAAACTACCCCAAATGCTCTATTTCTCAAGGTCATATGGAGGCTCTACTCTGTGCTACCGAGTTCGTATGCTAGCTAAGTAGCTTGCTCAAGCTTCATAGACTTTGTGGCCGTGTTTAGTGGGAACTTGTTAGCACAGCAGGCTGTGGTGCCTTCTTGCCGTGGGCTCAAACCGAGAGAGAAAATCATGCCTGCTTGCTCTAATTGTGTAGTACCTGGCCTGTTTCCTTTTTTTTCTTGTCAACTTTTCGGGATGTTCTCTGTGAAATAGGCTACGGAACTTTTGTAACTTTTTTCATCTTGGCTGAGTGCTAGCGCCAGGGTTTCTGAAAATGTGGCGCTGGACGTTTGACCGGCAGCATTTCAATTTACCGGACTTAAGAAATTGAACGGATCTATATGCATTGGTTGCACAACCTTATTAGGGCGTCCACCAACTGTATTCAGAATGGCAGAAATCACATTTAGTTTATGGTAAATCATCTTAACAGGACATGCAACGGCGTGTGTCATTCTTACAGAATTCTGATGAGCGATTTGAAGATGTTAGAATACATAGGCAGCCCGTTTCATAAGGCAGCCCGTTTCATAATTAAATTGCCAAAAGTATATAGCCTAGATAGCTTACTCCTGTCTATACATAAAATCATTCAAAACAGGCTACTACACCAGAAAGCATGATTTAGCCACAGAGGATCATTATTTTCTTTAAAATAAAAGCTGTGGATTGCTTTAAATCGCATAGCCTACAGTCGGAAGGGCCCGCAATTTGGGTAGAGTGAGAGGCAAATATCAAATAAATTATTGTTGAGTTGCGTCTGTTAGTGAAAAGTGGAGACCCAGCCAGGCAAATTGCGATATAAAAAAAATACTGTCACGGAAAACTGTTTGGAAAGCGAAATAGCTATCGCTGTAGGCCTAAATAGAAGATAAATAAAATACTTATTGGAGTCTTTTCATTATCAAAATTCTCTACTTACAGTGCCTTCGGAAAGTATTCAGACCCATTGACACATTTTGTTACATTACAGCTTTATTCTAAAATATATATTTTTTAAAGTTTCCTCATCAATCTACACACAATAGCCTATACTGACAAAGCAAAAAGAGGTTTTTAGGAATTTTTGCTAATTTAGAAGAATTAAATATATATATATATATATATATATATATATATATACAGTATCACATTTACATAAGTATTCAGACCCTTTAATCAGTACTTTGTTGAAGCAACTTTGGCAGCGATTATAGCATCGAGTATTCTTTGGTATGACACTACAAGCTTGGCACACCTGTATTTTAGGAGTTTCTCCCATTCTTCTCTGCAGATCCTCTCAAGCTCTGTCAGTTTGGATGGGGAGCATTGCAGCATAGCTATATTCAGGTCTCTCCAGTGATGTTCGATTGGGTTTAAGTCCGGGCTCTGGCTGGGCCACTCAAGGACATTCAGAGACTTGTCCTGATGCCTCTCCTGTGTTGTCTTGGCTATGTGCTTAGGATCGTTCTCCTGTTGGGAGGAGACCTTTGCCCAGTCTGAGGTCCTGAGCGCTCTGGAGCAGGTTTTCATCAAGGATCTCTATGTACTTTTCTCTGTTCATCTTTCCCTCAATCCTTACTAGTCTCCCAGTCCCTGCCCCTGAAAAACATCCCCACAGCATGATGCTGCCACCACCATGCTTCACCATAGGGATCGTGCCAGGTTTCCTCCAGACGTGACGCTTGGCATTCAGGCCAAAGAGTTCAATCTTGGTTTCATCTGACCAGAGTATCTTGTTTCTCATGGTCTGAGAGTCTTTAGGTGCTTTTTGGCAAACTCCAAACAGGCTGTCATGTACCTTTTACTAAGGAGAACACCAATATGAAGAAGAGACTTGCTTGGGCCATGAAACACGAGCAAAGGACATTAGACCGGTGGAAATTTGTCCTTTAGTCTGGAGACCAAATTGGAGATTTTTGGTTCCAACCGTCATTTCGCCAAAGTTTAACACTTTTTTGGTTGCTTAGACCTTATTTTACTGTAATAGACGAGACGTTAACCTTTCTAACGATAACCTTTTTTAAGTCTCAACTACCAAAATGTAGAACAAACCAGAGAGTATTAATGAGCATGATTGTGAAGGAAAATTAATGCTCCGTTTCTATCGCGCGCGTCATTGCGGTACCACACACTGCTAGTAGCATTTTAGCCACAGACTGTCATGTGCTACCTGTCTAGGCTGTGTTTTATAAACGTGCAATGAAAATACATTTATATCAGGAATTGGCTACTTGTTTTCATTCTGAAAAATAAGCATTTTCTTAACCAGGTAGGCCGCTTGATTTCAATAGCTTAACAAGGTGAACAAGCTGTTGTTCAAACAGTTGGAGACAGACTGGATGTCATGCATAGGTGTAATAGGTGGCAGGGAAGTCAGGCGCAGGAGAGTCAAATGGAGTGAAAAATTGAGTCTTTTAATAAAGTCCACAGAGTATGCTCCATAACACTAAATGTACATAAACAAACAAACATGGGTACGAGGACCCGGCGCGCACCTATACAACAATCACACTACACTGACAATAAAACAATCTCTGACAAAGACATGAGGGGAAACAGGGTTAAATACACAACAGGTAATGAATGGGATTGAAAACAGGTGTGTGGGAAGACAAGACAGAACCAGTGGAAAATGAAAAAAGGATCAATGATGGCTAGAAGACCGGTGACGCCGAGCACCGCCCGAACAAGGAGAGGCAATGACTTCGGCAGAAGTCGTGACAGTACCCCCCCCGACGCGCGGCTCCAGCTGCGCGTCGACACCGACCTCGGGGACGACCCGGAGGGTGAGGTGCAGGGCGATCCGGATGGAGGCGGTGGAATTCTGATAACATGGAAGGATCTAACACGTCCTCCACCGGAACCCAGCATCTCTCCTCCGGCCCGTACCCCTCCCAGTCCACGAGGTACTGAAAGCCCCTCGCCCGACGTCTCGAATCCAAAATGGATCGAACAGAGTACGCCGGAACCCCCTCGATGTCTAGAGGAGGCGGAGGAACATTACGCACTTCAGCCTCCTGGAGCGGGCCAGCCACCATCGGCCTGAGGAGAGACACATGGAACGAGGGGTTAATACGGTAATGAGTGGGTAGTTGTAACCTATAACATACCTCGTTCACACTCCTCAGGACTTTAAACGGCCCCACAAACCGCGGACCCAGCTTCCGGCAGAGCAGGCGAAGGGGCAGGTTTCGGGTCGAGAGCCAGACCCTGTCCCCTGGTGCGAACACTGGGGCCTCACTGCGGCGACGGTCTGCGCCAATTTTCTGGCGCCTTATGGCACGCTGAAGGTGAACGTGGGCTGCCTCCCAGGTCTCCTCAGCGTGCCGAAACCAATTGTCCACCGCAGGGGCCTCGGTCTGGCTCTCATGCCAAGGAGCCAGAACCGGCTGATACTCCCTTTCAATGTGTATTAGGGTAAGGTTAGTGGAGGAGTGACGTAGCGAGTTCTGAGCCATCTCTGCCCAGGGCACGAACTTTGCCCACTCCCCCGGCCGATCCTGGCAATAAGACCGCAGAAACCTACCCACATCCTGGTTAACTCTCTCCACCTGCCCATTACTCTCGGGGTGAAAACCTGAGGTAAGACTAACAGAGATACCCAGACGCTCCATGAACGCCTTCCAGACCCTTGATGTGAACTGGGAACCCCGATCAGACACTATAACCTCAGGCACCCCATAGTGCCGGAAAACGTGTGTAAACAGGGCCTCTGCAGTTTGTAAGGCCGTAGGGAGACCGGGCAAAGGGAGGAGACGACAGGACTTTGAAAACCGATCCACGACGACCAGGATCGTGGTGTAACCCTGTGAAGGTGGAAGATCAGTCCAAAAAATCCGACAGGTGCGACCACGGCCGTTGAGGAACGGGTAGAGGTTGTAGCTTACCTCTGGGCAGGTGTCTAGGAGCCTTGCACTGGGCGCACACCGAGCAGGAAGAAACATAAATCCTCACGTCCTTAGCTAAAGTGGGCCACCAGTATCTCCCGTCAAGACAGCGCATCGTCCGACCTATCCCAGGATGACCAGAGGAGGCTGAGCTTCTTTGAAAAGAAAGCACAGGGGCGAAGCTTCAGTGGCGTACCCGAACGCTGAGAGAGCACTGCTCCTATCCCAGCTTCGGATGCGTCCACCTCCACTATGAATGGCAAAGAGAGATCCGGATGAGCCAGCACAGGCACCGAGGTAAACAGAGTCTTCAGGTGCTCAAAAGCCCTGTTCGCCTCAGCCGACCACTGCAAGCGCACCGGGCCCCCCTTTAGCAGTGAGGTAATGGGAGCTGCCACCTGACCAAAACCCCGGATAAACCTCCGGTAGTAATTGGAAAACCCCCCAAAAACGCTGCAACTCCTTTACCGTGGTTGGAGTCGGCCAATTACGCACGGCTGTAATGCGGTCACTCTCCATCTCCACTCCTGAAGTGGAAATCCGATGCCCTAGGAAGGAGATGGATTGTTGGAAAAACAAGCATTTCTCAGACTTGACATATAGATCATGCTCCAACAGGCGACCAAGCACCCTGCGCACCAGGGACACATGCTCGGCGCATGTAGCAGAGTATATCAGAATATCATCGATATACACCACTACACCCTGCAGGTCCCTGAAGATCTCATCTACAAATGATTGGAAAACTGATGGAGCATTCATCAACCCATATGGCATGACCAGGTACTCATAATGACCTGAGGTGGTGCTAAATGCCGTCTTCCACTCATCACCCTTCTTAATACGCACCAGATTGTACGCACTCCTGAGATCCAATTTTGTGAAAAAAGTATTGATCAGAGGTAGCGGGTAACTACCAGAGGTAGCGGGAACCCCCTCCGGTCTCCCTACGCACCATCCCTCCCAATTCCATAGGTTCGGGAGAGAGGGTGCGGGAGGATGGAACAACTAGACCCCGATCTAGACGTCCACGAGTAGCCAGCATGTTGTCCAGCTTGATGAACATGTCCACCAGCTGGTCGAAGGTGAGGGTGGTGTCTCTACAGGCCAGCTCCTGACAGACGTCCTCACGTAGACTACAACGGTAATGGTCGATCAGGGCCCTGTCGCTCCATCCAGCGCCGGCAGCCAAGGTCCTAAACTCCAAAGCAAAATCCTGTGCACTCCTCGTCTCCTGCCTCAGATGATAGAGAAGCTCACCCGCTGCTTTGCCTTCAGGTGGGTGATCGAATACTATCCGGAATTGGCGGGTGAACTCCTCAAAATGGTCCAGCGCCGCATCCTCCCTACTACACACAGCGCTGGCCCATTCCAGGGCTTTCCCGGTGAGGCATGAGACGAGGGCGTAACTCTTCAGGTCAGATGGTACTGGGGAGGCCGTGGCTAGATACAAGTTCAGTTTAAGGAGGAAACCCTGGCAGCCGGCAGTATCTCCGTTGTATCTCATTAGGTAGATTAGGTGGATCTTAGATTCCGGAGAGGAAAAAATGTTCACGGGAGATTCCGGTTGTGGTGGTGGTGGCGCTGGAGAAACTCCCTGTCTCTCCCAGCGATCCATTTTCATGACAATGTGATCCATGACGGAGCTGATAACGTCAAGCTCCCTCGCTTGTTCCTGAACGCGTTCCTCCAGCTCCATGGGCATAGTGTCCTCTCCTGCTGACTTCATATATTGGTCAGAGATTCTGCATAGGTGTAATAGGTGGCAGGGAAGTCAGGCGCAGGAGAGTCAAATGGAGTGAAAAATTTAGTCTTTTAATAAAGTCCACAGAGTATGCTCCATAACACTAAATGTACATAAACAAACAAACATGGGTACGAGGACCCGACACGCACCTATACAACAATCACACTACACTGACAATAAAACAATCTTTGACAAAGACATGAGGGGAAACAGGGTTAAATACACAACAGGTAATGAATGGGATTGAAAACAGGTGTGTGGGAAGACAAGACAAAACCAATGGAAAATGAAAAAAGGATCAATGATGGCTAGAAGACCGGTGACGTCGAACGCCGAGCACCGCCTGAACAAGGAGAGGCAATGACTTCGGCAGAAGTCGTGACACTGGAGGGTGTATTCATAACAGTTCAACTGTTCTACCTTGTTAGCAAGCAAATAGATCCAAGTTGGCTAGACTTTAAATATGAAGATTAACTGGCTACTCACTAGCACGAGGGCTTGTACTTGAGAGATTGTTTATGAGACCAGACCTGTGTTAATTTTCTATAAAGCCTGCTACAAGAAGTTGGTCATTAGTGGATATGCTTTGTGCAAGGCTTATATTTAGCTTAGGTATGACCTTTAATAGTTCAACAAAGAATGTTTTTTTTTTTAAATTAGATACACACTATGTACACAAAAGTATGTGGACACACCTTCAAATGAGTGGATTGAGCTATTTCAGCCACACTCACTGCTGACAGGTGTATAAAGTCGACCACACAGCCATGCAATCTCCATAGACAAACATTGGCAGTAGAATAACCTTACTGAAGAGCTCAGTGACTTTCAACGTGGCACTGTCATAGGATGCCACCTTTCCAACAAGTCAGTTTGTCAAATTTCTGCCCTGCTAGAGCTGCCTCGGTCAACTGTAAGTGCTGTTATTGTGAAGTGGGAATGTCTAGGAGCAACAATGGCTCAGCCGTGAAGTGGTAGGCCACACAAGCTCACAGAACGTAACTGCGGAGTGCTGTAATGTGTAAAAATCATCTGTCGTCGGTTGCAACACAAACTGTCTCTGGAAGCAACGTCAGCACAAGAACTGTTCGTCTGGAGCTTCATGAAATGGGTTTCCATGGCTGAACAGCTGCCCACAGGACTAAGATCACCATGCGCAATGCCAAGCGTTGGCTGGAGTGGGGTAAAGCTCGCCACCATTGGACTCTGGAGCATTGGAAAAGCATTCTCTGGAGTGATGAATCACGTTTTACCATCTAGCAGTCCAACGAACAAATCAAATCTAGGTTTGGCGAATGCCGGGAGAAAGCTACCTGCCCGAATGCATAGTGACAACTGTAATGTTTGGTGGAGGAGGAATAATGGTCTGGGGCTGTTTTCCATGGTTTGGGCTAGGCCCCTTAGTTCCAGTGAAGGGAAATCTTAACGCTACAACATACAAATGATTCTGTGCTTCCAACTTTGTGGCAACAGTTTAGGTTAGGCCCTTTCCTGTTTCAGCATGACAATGCCCCCGTGCACAAAACGAGGTCCATACTGAAATGGTTTGTCGAGATCAGTGTGGAAGAACTTAACTGGCTTGCACAGAAACCTGATGTCCCGCCCTGACCTTAGTTATCTTTGTTTTCTTTATTATTTGGTTCGGTCAGGGTGTGACAAGGGTGGTGTGTTTCGTTTTTGTATTGTCTAGGAGTTTTTGTATGTCTAGGGTTATTTCTAGTCTATGGGTTTATATGTCTATGGTTGCTTGGAGTGTTTGAAGTGCTTGAAGTGTTTTTCATTTATTAAAAGAAGATGTATTCATATCACGCTGCGCCTTGATCTTCTCGTTATGACGAACGTGACAGAATAACCCACCAAACCAGGACCAAGCAGCGTGAAAGGGAGGAACAGCGCTTGGTGGGAAAATGGACCTGGGAGAAGGATGAGTGGGTGACAACCTGGGAGGAGATAGAGAGGTGGTCGATCGATCCAGGGAGAGTGCCAGAGCCCGCCTGGGATTCAATGGAACAGTGCAAGGAGGGATACATGAGAATGGAGGAACGGCGACGATATAAGGGTACACGGCTAGCACTGAAGCCCGAGAGGCAGCCCCAAGATTTTTTTGGGGGGTGGCACACGATGAGATTGGCTGAGTCAGGTAGGAGACCTGAGCCAACTCCTCGTGCTTACTGTGGGGAGCGTGTTACTGGGCAGCCTCCAGTATGCTATTCTAGCCCGGTGCGCTCTATAAGGGCTTCTCGCATTGGCCAGGCTAGAATGGGCATCCAGCCAGGAAGAAGGGTGCCGGCTCAGCGCTCCTGGTCTCCAGTATACCTCTTTGGACCAGGATATCCCGCACCGGCTCTGCGTACTGTGTCTCCGGTGAGCCTGCACAGCCCAGTGCGTCCTGTGCCATGCAAGGCGAAAATAAACATCCAGACAGGACGGGTTGTGTCAGCTCTACACTCCAGACCTCCAGTGCGCCTCCACAGTCCAGTACGTCCTGTGCCTGCTCTCCGCACTCGCCTGAGGTGCGTGTCCCCAGCCCCAGCCCAGTGTTCGACAAGCAAGTGTCACATACTTTTGGTCATGTAGTGTATATCGTGAATCGGCCCCAAAAAATTGCAAAATTGAGATATGATTTTTAGGCCATTTCGACCAGCCGTAGCTGGGGGGGCTAACGTTAGCAGGCTTGTTGGCTAGCAAACTTGCAAGTTGATTTGTAACAGTTAAATTAAAATGAGACCAGTAGTGCAAACGATCTGGTTAATTTGAAGTTATACATTTTAAGTTATTTCTGTTGGAGTTCACGTTATGGGGAACAGGTTTGGCTTGCTGGGTCCTCTATATTACAGCCACAGAAAATAATTGACACTAAGCTTTTAATTTGGCACGTCAAATAACACAGTTCTATTATAGAATCTTGTGTGTTCTGAATTTGCTCATGCAAGCCAAGCACCACCACTACTATCAGTAGCACTGTCAAAGCTGTACAAAAAAGTCTGCAAACAAGTAAACACCGGCCACGAACGATGTGTTTACATTACTGCGTTAATAATAAAGCATTATTTGTTCGACCTCAACTACTGGGTAGCTAGCTAGCTTTAGCTTGGTACCTAGCTAGCACCAATACAATCAGCCTGAAAACAATGACCAGTAGAAACTGCAGTCATTTTCATTATTCTTAGCAATGATTTAAGAATAGTTGTGACTAAGTATTAGCTAGGTAGCCACTTGTTGTTTGCCTATTGAAATTGCACTTCAGTTCATAAAAATAAATAGCTAGCCAGATAGCCAGCCAGTTTAGCTTTTGGGGCGGCAGGTAGCCTAGTGGTTAGAGTGTTGGGCCAGTAACCAAAAGGTTGCTTGATCGAATCCCCGACCTGACAAGGTAAACATCTGTCATTTTGCCCCTGAACAAAGCAGTTAACCCACTGTTCCCCAGTAGGCCGTCATTGTAAATAAGAAT
Organism: Oncorhynchus kisutch; assembly: GCF_002021735.2. NCBI lineage: Eukaryota > Metazoa > Chordata > Actinopteri > Salmoniformes > Salmonidae > Oncorhynchus > Oncorhynchus kisutch. Next base: position 22,606,558 of record NC_034201.2, read on the forward strand.
TTGCTCTTAACTGACTTGCCTAGTTAAATAAAGGTTCAATAAAAAAAAAAAATGTATGTGTATATATATATATATATATATATATTTAATCTGGCTAGTGAGGCTCGACCGGACCAGGTTGTGTTGTGAAGCTAGCCACAATAAGGATTAGGCACAATAGTGGAATTTGTGGTTTGCCTGCTAAATAAAAGTAACTCTTTGAAAGTGATGCAGAAGGTTACAATTGGTGGAATCATGCCATATTTAGACTAGATAATGTTAAACAAGGTTGGAATGTGAAGCAAGAAATACTCGGTGACACCCACAGAACACAACTGTGAAGAGTTTACGCAAATATTAGCGTTGTAGCTCTTATCGCAGGACTGTGAAATCACCTCCCCAGTCAGCCTATTGTGTGTACATTCATATTGCACTGTACAGCTTTACCTAAGGATTGGGGATCAATAAAATGGGGTATCAGTTTACTCAATACCCAATATTTTTTCTCAATGTCCTCCTCAGACTTATCAGACTCCAAAACATCCACGCAGTATTGTTTTTCCTCTGGAATAGTGTTCAATACACATAGGTTGACAATACATGTGGCTCAATTCACAGTTGCAATAAGAGCTATGACGCTAATGCTCTCTGGGTGTCACTGAGTAGACTGATACATCATTGATCCACAATCCATAGGTAAGGCTGTACAGTGAAATAAGTATGCCCCAATGCAAAGTATAATACATCCAGTGTGATTTGATATAGTTTTGGCAAGTCGGTTAGGACATCTACTTTGTGTATGACACAAGTAATTTTTCCAACAATCGTTCACAGACAGATTATTCCACTTATAATACACTGTATCACAATTGCAGTGGGTCAGAAGTTTACATACACTAAGTTGACTGTGCCTTTAAACAGCTTGGAAAATTTCAGAAAATGATGTCATGGCTTTAGAAGCTTCTGATAGGCTAATTGACATAATTTGAGTCAATTGGAGGTGTACCTGTAACGGTTTTCTTGACTTGAAGGAGAGGCGGACCAAAATGCAGCTTGGTTTCTATTCATGGTTCTTTAATAAAGAAAACTATACATGAATAGACTAACAAAACAATAAACATGAGAAAACCTAAACAGCCCTATCTGGTGCAAACACAGAGACAGGAACAATCACCCACAAACACACAGTGAAACCCAGGCTACCTAAGTATGATTCTCAATCAGAGACAACTAATGACACCTGCCTCTGATTGAGAACCATACTAGGCCGAAACATAGAAATACCCAAATCATAGAAAAACAAACATAGACTGCCCACCCCAACTCACGCCCTGACCATACTAAATAATGACAAAACAATGGAAATAAAGGTCAGAACGTGACAGTACCTGTGGATGTATTTCAAGGCCTACCTTCACACTCAGTGCCTCTTTGCTTGACATCATGGGAAAATCAAAAGAAATCAGCCAAATAAATTATAGACCTCCACAAGTCTGGTTCATTCATCTGTACACAAAAGTATCTATATCCACACTTAAACGAGTCCTATATCAACATAACCTGAAAACCATAAAAAAGCCAGACTACGGTTTGCAATTGCACATGGGGACAAAGATCATACTTTTTTGAGAAATGTCCTCCGGTCTGATGAAACCAAAATAGAACTGTTTGGCCATAATGACCATCATTATGTTTGGAGGAAAAGGGGGAGGCTTGCAAGCCGTAGAACAACTTCACAACCGTGAAGCACGGGGGTGGCAGCATCATGTTGTGGGGGTGCTTTGCTGCAGGAGGGACTGGTGCACTTCACAAAATAGATGGTATCATGATTAAGGAAAATGATGTGGATATATTGAAGCAACATCTCAAGACATCAGTCAGGAAGTTCAAGATTGGTCGCAAATGGGTCTTCCAAATGGACAATGACCCCAAGCATACTTCCAAAGTCGTGGCAAAATGGCTTAAGGACAACAAAGTCAATGTATTGGAGTGGCCATCACAAATCTCTGACGTCAATCCTATAGAACATTTGTGGGCAGAACTGAAAAGGCATGTGTGAGCAAGGAGGCCTACAAACCTGAATCAGTTACACCAGCTCTGTTAGGAGGAATGGGCCAAAATTCACCCAACGGGAAGCTTGTGGAAGGCTACCCGAAACATTTGACCCAAGTTAAACAATTTAAAGGCAATACACTAAATTAGTATTTGGTAGCATGTAAACTTCTGACCCACTGAGAATGTGATGAAAGAAATAAAAGCTGAAATAAATCATTCTCTCTACTATTATTCTGACATTTCACATTCTTAAAATAAAGTGGTGTTCCTAACTGACCTAAGACAGGGAATTTGTACTAGGATTAAATGTCAGGAATTGTGAAAAACTGAGTTTAAATGTTTAAGGTGTATGTAAACTTCCGACTTCAACTGTACATTCCGTTCTCAGAACGTTAAGAAAACTTTCCACAAAAAAACATACAACTTTTGTAACATTCAGGAAACATTCTAAGAATGTTATTTAAACACATATACATTCTGTTCTCAACATCAACAAAACGTTCTCTATCCTCTAACTTGTTCTGTTGATCTTAATGAGTGCTTGTATCCATTGAAATTGTGTCTGTTTGAATAGAGTAAAATGAACAGCTTTGTACGCGTAAAATACATGTTATGCTAGCTCCATCCTTGTGGCTCAATGGACTAATTCCATGGATAGAAAACAGAAGATTATAGTTCCGAATCTCACTGATTCCATGTCACAATATAAAATACATGAATGCCTAAATACATTTACATTTGTCCTATCTGTGCTTGGAGTAACAAAAATGTTAACCCAAAATAAGCTAGCAGTGTTATTAAAAGTCTTCTTGAAACATTCAGTGAAAGTTAAGAAAGCTATTCAAAAACCTCAAAATAACCTATAGTTTCCGGGAAAACTCCCAGGAAAACTTTAAAGGAACCAGAGTAAAACGTTCTAAGAACCTCCCTGCAATCTAAAAATAAACATTCCCAGAAGGTTCACTTCCGTTCTCAGAACTTTAAAAAAAACGTTCCATTTTGTACCAGTCAGGAAACTTATGACTTCATTCCCAGAACCAATGGGAAACCAAACATGTACATTCCCACAACTTCCAAGGAACCAAATGTGCTAGCTGGGCAGTCATCTGGGCCAAGCCATTCAGTCAGATATATAAGCATTCCTAGAGTCTTTGCACATGGCTGTCTAGCCTAGCTGTTTTGGATGACTATGTCCAGTACTTAAGTAGCCTATTTTTACTTCATTCATATTCAATTTTATGCTTAAAATGAGCTTTTGCATCAGCAGTAAAAACATTATCTGAAATGATGGTCCAGAGGTATTCAGGCAACCATTCAAGGTAAACAGGGGTAGCAGGTTTATGGATGTCTATGACGTCCGTGTGTGGGAGTCAGTGGCGGCATGAAATGTTTGTTCACCACAGCTGGGAGGCGGCCCAGCTATTATAGTCTGATGTGGCTGATACTTAAACACCCATAATGAAATGAGCATCAAATAGCTGTCATGCCATAGCTCTGTGTAGCTAACACATAAGCCTAGGTGACACACCTTTTAAGGGATCAGAGAATATTTGTGGCATCGTAGACAATAGTACTACTGGTATGTCACTGTGCTATTGCAGTAATGGGTATCCTAGCTTCTTTCACTGGTAGGACTATGCCACTGTGGTATTAGGCCTACACATTAGCAAGTAGCTTCCAGCAGTTCCAGAGCTTTGTTTAAGCTGTGTCCAAGTTCTATGGATGGGTCTCTATGACAGGGATCATCAACTAGATGTTTTTTTTGAGTGGATGCTCGGGGGCCCCGGAACATAATTACAAATAATTTGTAGACTGCAAATTGACCGTAAGAAACCCCCAAATATATAATATTTAACTAATGTGTAATAATTTCAAACCTTGCTTACAGTTGTACACAATCATGTCTCTCTATTATGAGTGTGAATACTTGGGAACAGATTTCCTAAATTAAAATCACTTGGAGCTGATTGTCTGGTGTTTTTACAGTCTTTTATGTCCAAAAAGGAAAACTTGTTTTTGCTCAGAAAACTTGGGGGCCCAAATAAAACCACCCGCAGGCCAAATTCCTCCCGCAGGCTGCCTGGTGGGGAACCCTGCTCTATGGAATACACCACACACACTTTGGAACAAGGCCGGCAGCTGAGGTTGAGTTTGCTGAGATGTGGCTTTGACCTGCTGTGATTATTGCGAGAGAGCTTTGACACTGGCAGTACAGGAAGTTTGGCCCTTCGGGAGTCCAGCTCTGACTCTGTGAAAAATATGAAATATACATGAAAGACTGGCTCAGGTTCTGGATAGTGGTGAAGTGGTGGGGGGGGGGGGGGGGGGGTTCTGGGATGACAGATCCTAAATTCATACAATCACTGCACATTTTTTTTTAAAACAACAAAAAAAGCAAAGAGGCTAATGCAACAGATCAGACTGTTTAGATTAAAATGTTGATACAGTTTGATTTCTGCATATTATAAGCTCAACAGTGGGAATGTTCCAAAATACCATTATCGGGAAAACATTGTTCTCTTGCTTTATTTTGTTTATTTTTTTAATCCACACCAGATACAAACATACACATGCGAACAACAACTTACAGATGCACACAAACAATGACTAAATATCATCTCCCCAGATCTGCATACTCACACCCCCATCCCTAGTGCCTGCATTATTGTTTGCGGCATGGCCTTCAATTGTACCAATTTGTTTTTCTTGGTCGCCCAAGTTATTTCAATAATATACCATTTGATTTTTCCATTGTGTTAATGATGGCGGATTGATTGATTTCCACATTTTTTGAATGCGTCTTTTCAAGATAAATGATGAGAAGAGAATCATCCAGCCCATTGGGTATCTCACTACACCCCCATATGCATGTCTTGAAATATGCAAACAGATGGACTAAAAGTAAGTTTACATTGTAAAACTTCTGACAACCAACTTTCTTGCTCTGCCAATGACTTTTGGACTTTATAACATTCCCAGAAAGCATGGATATTTGAGTCATTATTAGTTTTACAATTAAGACATGACTCTGCTGTTGTGCTGTAGCATTTGTGAACTTTGTCTCTTGTATAATAAATTATACACATTAGTTTATATTGGATTAAGCATACATTTACGTTAACTGTAATTTTGTTAGTTATGCTCCAACAGTCCCTCCATCTTGTGCCAACATCAGTTCTTTTTAAGTCCTGGTTCCAATACAAACATTGTTTCTGATGAGCAGTTTCATGTGACAGAGATGAAAATTAAGAAAAAGGAGAGATATAAAGATGCATCAACTAGCATGGGTTACATATATGACTAGGATTATGCCTTATGCTGCTGGACAATAAAAAGTAATTTGGTTTGAAAACCAATAGAATATGAGAAAAATGCTGGTTTCAATGGCATATTAAGATTTTATCAAATAATTCCCTCAACATTTCTATTTTAGTATTTTGGCTAGGCTAGGCTACTTTGGAACAAGGTAAGACATGCTTCATAAAATGTCCAGGTTTTAAACAATTAAGTTTATTGTTAAACCGTTTCAAAATGCTGACCGCCTCTGCTCAGATTCAAGGTGGGTTATGTGCGGTTCTCAATAGGCACTGTCCTTAACTCTCCGGTCTTGTAAACATTATCTGAACAAACCGTGCCTTGTCGATAGAATCAAGCCTTTTGACATTAATGGTAATTGTCCGTTGTTATATTTGTCATACATGATTGGCGTTTAGCCTATATTTATGCAATTAAGTCTGGCTCTTCCCTCATGTCAGCATTGGTTTGGTATGCATATCATTTCTACTTTGACATGTAGGCTTTTTTATTTAAGTGGCCTAAATAAATAAAAAAATATTTGAATATTATTCCAATGTTGGCCTCTCTGATTCAATTCTGATCTGAGTAATTGTTTGATTTTGTGATTATTTGTACTTTTTTTCTTGTCAAATCAATATTCTTCTTGTCCGCCAATTTTATTTTCTTGTCCCAGACAAGAGGACAAGCGTTTATGTCGAGCCCTGGTGTGTGTGTATGTGTGCGTGCACACGTTTCTGGGTATGTGTGTGTGTGTGTCTACGATACATATTGTCAGGGTTTGCTTTCTCAGTCAGTGGTGTCAGAACTACATTAGGGTTGGGCGGTATCCAGATTTCCATACTTTCATATCGTGCCTGTGCCATCCCAGGATATACAGTATTACTGGTAGTGCACACAAGGGGAGCCTTTTCTTTAAAAAACATTAAAAAGTAACTTACCAGAATGCTAACAAAATGCTAACAAGTACTAAGGAATCCCCGTAGAAGATGCTAGGTAAATGCTAATGAGCACATACATTTTTTTACTACTAAGACAGATAACCCAGCTCATAAAGTTATGCAAGTATCTCAAAACGCAGTTTGCAACATGCACAAAATAAATATTAGATAGTAGGGACCTTAATCCAGGAGGGGATTGTCTGCTGCAGTTACATTGAAGCTTGATCTTGCAAGCTAATGTGAGCAACTTAGCTAGCATTAGCAATTTAGAAAAACCCAGCTCGAGATAATTTATTTGTCACATTAGATTTGGCACATTAGATAGTTAACTTAATAGCTGGCAAACATTAGTAGTGAATTTCATACAAGTGTAACTTGATCACCTCACTTAAGTTGCGCTGCAGAAGTAGCTGACCTCAAGAAGCTCCCGTTTTGCTCGTTGTGCTTCTTTGTAAACAAACATCTGTTTTGGGACACTTTCCCTCAAACAACTGTTTTGGGACACTAGTACCCTTAAGCTTCATAATAAAAATTATGTGAGAGGAGAAATGATGATCTGCTTTATCTATTACCTAGTGCACAAGTTGACTGCAGGTATTTATTTATTTTTAAACGTATGAATATTCCAATTTAGGTATATACACTACCGTTCAAAAGTTTGGGGTCACTTAGAAATGTCCTTGTTTTTGAAATACATTTTTTGTCTATTAAACTAACATCACAATGATCAGAAATACAGTGTCGACATTGTTAATGTTGTAAATGACTATTGTAGCTGGAAAGGGCAGATTTCTAATGGAATATCTACATAGGTTTACAGAGGCCCATTATCAGCAACCATCACTTCTGTGTTGCAATGGCACGTTGTGTTAGCTAATCCAAGTATACAATTTTAAAAGACTAATTGATCATTAGAAAACCCTTTTGCAATTATGTTAGCACAGCTGAAAACTGTTATCTTAATTAAAGAAGCAATAAAACTGGCCTTCTTTAGACTAGTTGAGTATCTGGAGCGTCAGCATTTGTGGGTTCGATTACAGGCTCAAAATGGCCAGAAACAAAGAACTTTCTTCTGAGACTCGTCAGTCTATTCTTGTTCTGAGAAATGAAGGCTATTCCATTCGAGCAATTGCCAAGAAATTGAAGATCTCGCACAACGCTGTGTACTATTCCCTTCACAGAACAGCGCAATCTGTCTCTAACCAGAATAGAAAGAGGAGTGGGAGGCCCCGGTGCACAACCGAGCGAGAGGACAAGTACATTAGAGTGTCTAGTTTGAGAACCAGACGCCTCACAAGTCCTCAACTGGCAGCTTCATTAAATAGTACCCGCAAAACACCAGTCTCAACATCAACAGTGAAGAGGCAACTCCAGGATGCTGGCCTTCTAGTACACAGGGAGAGGGCAGAGACTGTCTCACAGCATGGGGGATGGGATTATTTCTACACACTTCCTGATTCACTTTAGGTTACTTTGAGGATGAGGCCATGGTTTAGCACACACATCAGTTTCCTTAGTCCCAGGTGCTGCACAGATGCTCTGGAGCTGCTGACGTGGACACACAGACACACACACAAATACAATAAAAAGTCTTATGCACATGTGGTGAAAGTAGCTGACACATTTGATTTAACATTCAGTCTATGTGTTGCCCTGAAACATGTACAATTGACATAGAGAGAATTTAATCTCATGTCATTTCCAATAAATTATAAACTGGTGAAATGCTGTTACACCACATTCACAGAGTCTGTTTTTGTCCGGGACAACAGGTTGGCTAACTAACGCTAAATCGGGACCTTGGTAAATTTAAAGCGGCAATATGTAACATTTGGGGTGACCTGACCAAATTCACATAGAAATGTGTGTTATAGATCTGTCATTCTCATTGAAAGCAAGTCTAGGAAGTGGGAGATATATTTTATGTGCGCTATTTCTATGCTTTCCTTTTTCAAGTTTTAATTTTGGGTCTTTTACTTTCGGTTTTGTACACCAGCTGAAAATACGATATTTTTGGTTATAAAAATATATTTCACAGCGGTTTAGATTCTCGACACTATATTTGCTTGTTTCGTCACATAAACTGAAATAAAGCAAACTATTTCAATTTTAGCAACCGGGAAATGGCGGAGCTATTTCTACATAGTGCATCTTTAACAGTGAGTGAGTGAGTGATGACCATGAAAACATGCAAGACTGATGGCTATAGCTATGTTCCACAAATATATTTTTCTGGCTTTATCTCTCTATTTGTGGTATTTTACCTGGCCTCTCTGGCTTGCTAGGTAATCAATCCTCTGATGACATCTGCAATGTTGTAGACATAACCATCTGATTACGTGTTTGTTAACGTTCATGAGCTGCATTTGATTGCATGTGATCGTATCCACTGCACGTGAAACTTTTCATGACGCAGCAGGGAAATGGGTCTATTGTATGCCTGTATTTAGACTCTGACAGTGGTAGTTGTAGTTCCCATACACACAGATGTCCCTACGATGGTATACCGTAAGCTTTCACAGACTCCAAAACATTCTCTACACAATGTTTTCAGCTTAGGGAAGCCTGATGAATAAAATTTAGAGTTGTGAATGCTACTCCAGGACAAGGGTTGCCTGCCCTTGGACTAGGCTGTAGCAGACCTGTTTGCTGTAATATAATGGGATGTAGCGTATTATGTAACATCAGCAGCTGTGAAAGCAAAGACAGGGTCTGTTAGTCAGTGGTTGCAAGTAGCTACAGATGAAGCAGCTGTAATAAGAGAGAGATCCCCAATGAGGAGGTGCAGATGTTGGTTATGTTTTAAAGCTACGTTTATGGGAGCCCAGGGCCAGAAGCACTGCCCTGCTGCCAGACTAAGGTGATTCCATCTGTACAGCGACTCAGTAGCTGATGGCCTTTTTCCTGTGTGGGAGCCAGGCAGCCACTTGGTAGCCTGGTCCCAGATCTGTTTGTGCTGTCTTGCTAACATATGTATTTGCATTACAGTTTGAGATCTGGGACCAGGCCAGGCCAGGCTAGCCTCCTGGGCCCATGGTCACCGATGGAGCATGGAGGTGAAAGAGGGACAGAAGAGCTAGGTGCAGATCAGCTACCTTGGCGTCTTATCCTCTTCTTCTCAGCATCAATAGGAAGCTATTATTTTTTGGCCTTGAAAAAACCTTATGTTAGAATGAATCATATGAGGACAGTGGAGAATCCCTCCATTGAATAAATATTATTATATTTTTTTTTTTACTTTGGTCCATTCATGCAAGTTTTTCACAGTCTTTCGCTTTGTGTGTTTGCTGAACTGCCCTAGTTGGTACTTGGTAGGGCAATCCTGCCCATGCACAAATAGCCTCTGCGTCTGTGTACATTTTTCCTCCAATTTTTAGATTGTCAGTCAATAATTCAATATGATTTGAGGTCAGTCAAATGTGGCAAGAAAGGGATAAGGCAACATACATTTCACACATTTTTCCTTGGAGAGAAGAGTATACTCTCAATGAGTTTACAAAGAGAGAATATTCCTCTCTCTTCCAAGATGATTCAGGGTTCTACTCTAACTTTTTTCACTGGTGGCACTGGCACATGATTTGGCCACACCAATTTTATAAAAAATATAAACAATAATTGCTAATGACCTGGCCTGTGTCCCATAAAGTTCCTGCATTCCATACAGAGCCCATGTGTTTGGATGCACTGTAACAGCAAAGAAAAGTTCAATTTTTCCAGGTTTTCGCTCTCATAATCACACTTTTTTTGTTGTTGTTGAAAAACAACCAAGTCTACAACAATGATTAAACCACATCATTTTTGAGGTCTGGGAAAAATCAGAAAACATGTTATTTTTTATGTAGTTACCCTTTAATTCAGGTGTGCACTAGCCAGACAGATGTATTTGGCTAGCGGTGTTTCTGTAGCTCACTTGTGATGGAGTTTTCACAACAAATGGCCACAGGATTGCTGCAAATAATCATGATTCTGCCAGGTAGGCATATGCTACTTTGTAGTTACCTTTTAATTGCCTTTCCATCTACCCAGAGACGGTAAGGCTATCATTAGCATCGCTAATGACTACACTAAGTGGTAGACATGTAGGCCCTACGCGCACACTGCACACAACAGGGCTCGACATTCAGGTAGATTTGTCAGTGAAAGATACTGGCCCGAATGAAAGGAATACTGGCTCGCCGCCTGGGTCAAGATCTGACAGGAACGTGAATGATGTTTGCAGAATTTCAGTAGCAGGTGATCCAGTCCTCGAGTCCCCCCATCAGCACACATTTTTGTTGTAGCCCAGGACAAAAAACACCTGATTGGTCATTGTGTACTGTTGGTGGTACTCGAGGACTGGAGTTGGGAATCACTGTTGTATGCAATAAAGCACTGACATGGTGCGGTTAACTGTTATTTCTATTTTCAAGAGTGTAAGAATTGCATTCTAGTGATTAGTGAGCGTAAGTCAGGCGAAGTGGTGTGAGCTTAATCCGACTCTAAATCTGAATGTGTGTTTCTGTGTGGAGTGTCAATCAGGATGTGGGGCCTGTAAACCACTCTGCTCTCTAAAACATTTATCAGTCATTAGCCAGACTTTAATACAACCGTTTGTGTAGTATAGTACAGTGCGGTACAGGGGTGTGGTCCCTGTTTTGCCACTCACCCGAAAACCAAGAGAGTAAAATAGAGAGAGAGATGAGGTAGAGATGGCCAGTCTGGCAGCCTCTCCTCTCCTATTTTATTCTCTCCTCCCCTCTGGTATTTCTCTCTGAGGAATGAGATATATTGAGACACAGCTAGGGCTTTTGCGGTGACCGTATTACCACTACATCGGCAGTCATGACCTCAGTAAAATTCCACATTATACAACGGTCACGGTAATCTCCTCTTATGTACTCTGGACATGCGTTGGTACTATAGTACTCAACTTACTAATGACCGTCAAGTCCTAATGGCCTGGTACTCAGGGCTCTATTGTTCCTCTAACATCAATGCAAATACAATCGAAAATCAAACACTCATCAAAACAGTATGTGCTTTTAAAACTCACCTCATTCTGATTGATCAATTTGACAAAAGAAGTTCAACAACAGGTTGAAATGAGTGTAAAACATGGTTGGTGTTTCAGAGCCTAACACAACGAAATGGACAGCGCTTTCTAAGGTGATGATGATTAATTGAAAACACCCATACACATGTTAGCGCTTATGCATACACTTATGCCTATATACACAGGTGTATAAAATCGAGCACACAGCCATGCAATCTCCATAGACGAACATTGGCAGTACAATGGCCTTACTGAAGAGCTCTGTGACTTTCAACGTGGCACTGTCATAGAATGCCACCTTTCCAACAAGTCAGTTCATCAAATTTCTGCCTCAGTCAACTTTAAGTGCTATTATTGTGAAGTGGAAAAGTCTAGGAGCAACAACGGCTCAGCCGTGAAGTAGTAGGCCACACAAGCTCACAGAACGAGACCGTCGAGTGCTGAAGCGCATGGAGTTCCCAATTTTACTGAGGTCATGACTGCCGATGTAGTGGTAATACGGTCACCGCAAAAGCCCTAGCTGTGTCTCAATAGGTCCACAGATGATGCAATCTCAACCACACTGCACACTGCCCTAACCCATCTGGACAAGAGGAATACCTATGTGAGAATGCTGTTCATCGACTACAGCTCAGCATTTAACACCATAGTACCCTCCAAACTCGTCATCAAGCTCGAGACCCTGGGTCTCGACCCCGCCCCGTGCAACTGGGTACTGGACTTACTGACGGGCCGCCCCCAGGTGGTGAGGGTAGGTAACAACATCTCCACCCCGCTGATCCTGAACACTGGGGCCCCACAAGGGTGCGTTCTGAGCCCTCTCCTGTACTCCCTGTTCACCCACGACTGCGTGGCCATGCACGCCTCCAACTCAATTATCAAGTTTGCGGACGACACTACAGTGGTAGGCTTGATTACCAACAACGACGGGACGGCCTACAGGGAGGAGGTGAGGGCCCTCGGAGTGTGGTGTCAGGAAAATAACCTCACACTCAACGTCAACAAAACTAAGGAGATGATTGTGGACTTCAGGAAACAGCAGAGGGAGCACCCCCCTATCCACATCGATGGGACAGTAGTGGAGAGGGAAGTAAGTTCTAAGTTCCTCAGCGTACACATCACAGACAAACTGAATTGGTCCACCCACACAGACAGCATCGTGAAGAAGGCGCAGCGGCGCCTCTTCAACCTCAGGAGGCTGAAGAAATTCGGCTTGTCACCAAAAGCACTCACAAACTTCTACAGATGCACAATCGAGAGCATACTGTCGGGCTATATCACCGCCTGGTACGGCAACTGCTCCACCCACAACCATAAGGCTCTCCAGAGGGTAGTGAGGTCTGCACAACGCATCACCGGGGGCAAACTACCTGCCCTCCAGGACACCTACACCACCTGATGTCACAGGAAGGCCATAAAGATCATCAAGGACAACAACCACCCGAGCCACTGCCTGTTCACCCCGCTAACATCCAGAAGGCGAGGTCAGTACAGGTGCTTCAAAGCAGGGACCGAGAGACTGAAAAACAGCTTCTATCTCAAGGCCATCAGACTGTTAAACGGCCATCACTAACATTGAGTGGCTGCTGCCAACACACTGACTCAACTCCAGCCACTTTAATAATGGGAATTGATGGAAATTGATGTAAAATATATCACTAGCCACTTTAAACAATGCTACTTAATATAATGTTTACATACCCTACATTACTCATCTCATATGTATATGTATATGTATATACTGTACTCTATATCATCTACTGCATCTTTATGTAATACATGTATCACTAGCCACTTTACACTATGCCACTTTGTTTACATACCCCACATTACTCATCTCATATGTATATACTGTACCATCTACTGTACCATCTACTGCATCTTGCCTATGCTGTTCTGTACCATCACTCATTCGTATATCTTTATGTACATATTCTTTATCCCTTTACACTTGTGTGTATAAGGTAGTAGTTTTGGAATTGTTAGGTTAGATTACTCGTTGGTTATTACTGCATTGCCGGAACTAGAAGCACAAGCATTTCGCTACACTCGCATTAACATCTGCTAACTATGTGTATGTGACAAATACATTTGATTTGATTTGATTTGCCTCTGGGAGCAACGTTAGCACAAGAACTGTTTGTCGGGAGCTTCATGAAATGGGTTTCCATGGCCCGAGCAACCGCACACAAGCCTTAAGATCACCATGCGCAATGCCAAGCGTCGGTTGGAGTGGTGTAAAGCTTGCCGCCATTGGACTCTGGAGCAGTGGAAACACGTTCTCTGGAGTGATGAATCCCGAGTGGCGTCACTACAGTCCCTGGTTTGAATCCAGGCTGTATCACATCTGGCCGTGATTGGAGTCCCATAGGGCGGCACACAATTGGCCCAGCATCGTCCGGGTTTGGCCTGGCTAGGCCGTCATTGTAAGTAAGAATGTATTCTTAACTGACTTGCCTAGTTAAATAAAGGTTAAATGTAAAAAAAATAAACAGACAAATCTGGGTTTGGCAGATGCCAGGAGAACACTACCTGCACAAAAGCATAATGCCAACTGTAAAGTTTGGTGGAGGAGGAATAATGGTCTGGTTCATGGTTCAGGCTCTTGTGCTTCCAACAGTTTGGGGAAGGCCCTTTCCCTTTTCAGCATGACAATGCCCACATGCACAAAGTGAGAACCATACAGAAATGGTTTGTCGTGCTTCGTGTGGAAGAAATTGATTAACCTGCACAGAGTCCTGATCTCAACCCCATCGAACACCTTTGGGATGAATTGGAATGCCAACTGCGAGCCAGGCCTAATCGCCAAACATCCGTGCCCGACCTCACTAATGATGTCCATCCTTGGGTTAGCCTGATGTCCAACGGTGGGGGCGCACTGCGGGTAGAGACTGGAGGATGAAGAGGACTGTAGGTGAGCGGTTTTAACAGAGACACATGGAAGGACAAGGAGATTTTATACTGATGAGGTAACTGGAGGCGGTACATGACAGGGTTGATGCAATGGGTTATCTTGAAGGCACCAATGAAGCGAGGACAGGACCTTTTGCAGGGGAGGCGGAGCCGGATGTCTCTGGTAGAGAGCCACACACTCTGTCCGGGGTGAAAGAGTGGCGTAGGTCGGCAGAGTCTGTTGGCAAAGCATTTCTGGGTATTAAAGGCTTCCTGCAGATGCCGGTGAGCGGTCTCCCATACCCGCTCACTACGCCGAAACCAGTCGGCGACAGCAGGGACAGTACCAGGCTTCGCCTCCCAGGGAAACATGGGAGTTGCTAACCAAGGACACACTGAAATGGACACAGTCGTGTGGAGAGGCAGAACATTGTTGGCGGAGGTACTTCCCTATTTCTTGGTTCAGGTGTTCCGTCTGCCCATTGGTCTGGGGGTTGTACTCGGAGGAGAGGCTGAGGGCAACCCCCAGTCGGTCACAGAAGGCTCGCCACACCCGTGAGACAAACTGGGGCCTGCTGTCAGAGATGATGTCCCCCAGAATCACATACAGATGGAACACCTGCTGGAACATACACTCCACCAATTCCATGGCGTTAGGTAGATGAAGAACAGGATGACACATTTTTGAAAAACGATCTACTATGACAATGATGGTGGTGTTACCAGAGGATTCAGGAAGGTCTGTGATGAAGTCAACAGCTATGTGGGGCCAGGGTCTGTGAGGGATTGGCAAAGGTTGAAGCTTCCCGGAAGGGTGATCACGAGGTTTGAGAGCAGACTGGACAGGAGAGTATGTAATCTCTTACGTCAGAAGTCAGTGAGGATCACCAGAACTTCTGGGCTAGAAGTTTGGTGGTTCGTGTAATGCCCGGATGTCCTGACCCCTAGGACGTGTGACACCATTGCATCAGTTGGGGTCTAACAGCTGCTGGTACGTAACTCTTCCCAGCTGGTGTCTCAGGAGGAGCTGGATCAGAGGTTAGGGCTTCTTGTATGGCAGAGTGAACCTCCCACTGTACCGGTCCCATAATGCAAGAGGAAGGAAGAATGGGTGTAGGGTCTGAGTTACTGGTCGGAAGGTCAAACTAGCTGGAGTGAGCATCAACTTTTAAGTTTTCCTTTCCAGCGATGTAAGGAACATGAAAATGGAAGTTCTGTGCTGTTGGCCGTCCATATGGCGGTGGCCCAATCCAGGGCTTTACCTGTGAGTAGAGACACAACTAAATCCACTCTGCTCTTGTCGGTGGCGAAGTTAGTGGGGTTGTGCTCAATGTATTTGCTGCATTGCATCAGAAATCCCTGACATTTCCCAGGCGAACCGTCATATTTTCCAGGCATGGGTATGAATGAAGGAGGGCTATGGGTTACGAACATGGCAAATTTCGTTCATAAGCTCCTCTTGCTGGGTTAGGCGCCGCTGTAGCTCCGCTGAATCCATTCCGTTTTTAGGTGAGGTATTTTGTAATGAATAATCAGGGAGAAAAAGGTGTTGATTCACACACAGAGCGCGGCAGATGTTGATTAAGCCTTCACAGAAGGCAGGAATCGTGGTCAATGGCAGGCAATAGTTTAAACAGAAAGACAGTGCTACGTTCCAGAACACGAAGAAACAGGGCTACGTTCAAGAACACAAAGAAAAAGAACACAAGGTTGACTAAGAAAAGAAAAGCAGAACCTTACACATACGACTCATACATGATTAGAAATGCAATCAAGCATTTTAGTTTTAAAATGAAATGAAGCAACCCTTAAATAATTTGTGTAACAATAAACAGACATAAACCGTTCCATTTCAGAAATTGAATTCACTAATGAAAGTGACTCTTTTTAGTCTTTGCTGTAATAAAGGCTTTACAAAAACGTTACATACTCTGGTATGCTTATCATTTATTTTGTTTTGTTTAAATTGTTCCAAATGGTCAGAAAAATTATATTATATTCTAACAGCACCTGTTTGGCAGACGTAATATGCACGCAGCGCTTGCTCCTTACCTTATTGTTCTTGATCTCCAGTATTTTCCACAACTAGTACCACATTTATTCCACACATCTGACTTCCCCTTTACATCCTGAGCAACCAGTAAACATTCCCCCGTAACAATGCATCCATTTTGCTATCATGTGTTACGGTGTTTGTTATAACCAATTTATTGATGTGATTTAGGATATGCTATAGGTCAGACCCTATTGGTCACATGCATGAGATGCATAGAATACGGAATATTTTTCCTAAATAAATTTGGGATTTCGGTAACATAACTTTTCAGTAAAAAATTGCTGTAATTATGTTGCAGCTTCAGCAACATGGACACCGCGATACACACTGTTGATGTCATGTGGTGGTCGCCGCAGCAGGGAGGAGATAGAGACAGCGGGTGCTAGTCACCCAGTCACTCGCTGTCTTTTTTTTAAACACAGCACAGACCCGGCACAATCAAATCAATTGCGGTCAGACTCCCTCTAGTCATTTGTGTGTCTTAATTATTTCCTCAAACAGTTTGCTTAAAGCATCAGACAAGCTCAGTGCATATAGTTGATTTGATTAAAATACATAGGATGTGTCTATATATGAAAAAATGTACGTTTTAGAATTTCAACCAATCGATTGGTGTTGGAGTCGTGCATGGCCACGCAGTCGTGGGTGAACAGGGAGAGCATCTTTTCCTATGGTCATTGTTATTGTCAGACTCGTGGCCTCACTAATGACTACTGTAAATCAGTAGTAAATCCATAGTGGTTGCCCGATGACACGGATTACCAATGTGACTTGTGAGTCAGTTGTCTACTTGGTAAAAATCTCAATATTGTATGACAGTGGTTCCCGACTCCAGTCCTCGAGGGCCCCCAACAGCACACAATTTTGTTGTAGCCCAGGACAAAAAACACCTGATTCTACTTATTGAGGGCCTGATGATTAGTTGCCAAGTTGAATCAGGTGTGCTTCACAACACAACAGGCAGCAGCACAACATGGTAGCAGCACAAACATGGTACAAACATTGTTAGGGACAGACAACAGCATGAAGGGAAAAAGGTACAGACAACATTACATCATACGAAGCAGACACAAGTGTCAGTATGACTGTCCATTATTGAGCCTTTCAATGTAGAGATGGAGACAAAACTGTACAGTTTGAGTGTTTGTTGCAGCTCATTCCAGTCGCTAGCTGCAGCAAACTGAAAAGTGGAGACCTTTTACAGAATGTGACTGGCAAACGGGTGTTGTATGTTTAGCTTTTAAAATCAAATCTGGGGAGGGGCTGAGTATAAGACTGTATCAGCTGCATATAAATGGATGAGAGAGCTTCCTACTACCGGCTTAATCCGGCTCTAAATCTGAATGTGTGTTTCTGTGTGTGATGTCAAACAGGATGTGGGGCCTCTAACCTGCTCTGCTCTCTCAAAAAATTCTTAGTCATTAGCCAGCCTTTAAAACAACGTTTTGTGTGGTATTGTACAGTGCAGTACAGGGGTGTGGTCAGGGTTTCCTATTTTACCACTCACAAAAAACTTGAGCTTTTCGCATCACAACCCAGTGCAGCAATATTCTCCAGCTTATTATTACCCACATTTTCTATGGCCTTGGCATGTCATAGGTTGACCGTTTCAAATTTGAACATTTGGAAAATGTGTAAAATGCGGGCCCCACCACAAATGTTCAACCCTCGGTCCTCCCTCTTCTCTACTGAAGCTAAAGCTATTTTCCTATGAGACAAAGATGAGCTTTGTCAGTGTTATCCTAGTGTTTGGACTTCACTTCAACACAGCCAGGACATTTGGAAGTGAGAAATAGTGGTATAGTCAAGGACATGAATAAAAGAAGAACACATCTTACTGAAGTGGCTCAACACAGACTCAGTTCTCTAAAGTGATATAACCATACAATGGGGTGGTTGTGTCCTCTACAATCTGTCCTACACATGATCTAAGGTAGCTGGAATTAAATGACAAGCTACAATGTCCTGAGGGGAGGGAACCAAAGCACAGGATACAAAGAAAGCAAATGAGACATGCCGTAATCAATTTCAAAAATAATTTGTGACAAAATGCTGAATATTAAAGTTAGCAAATATCTTACATGATCATGTGAAATAAAATAACATCTGTCTCCTCTCCTCTCCCACCGTCTGTACATCAGCCTGGAAAAATAGTCAAAGTAGGGAGGGAGACTTCCTCGTGGCTAGACCGTCTCTCTGTGTGTGTGTGTGTGAGAGAGAGAGAGAGAGAGAGAGAGAGAGAGAGAGGGGGGGGGGGGGGGGGGAAGAGAGAGAGGGGGGGGGGGGAGAGAGAGGGGGGGGGGGGGGGGAAGAGAGAGAGGGGGGGGGGGAGAGAGAGGGGGGGGGGGAAGAGAGAGAGGGGGGGGGAAGAGAGAGAGGGGGGGGGGGGGGGGAGAGAGAGGGGGGGGGGGGAGAGAGAGAGGGGGGGGGAGAGAGAGAGAGAGAGGGAGGGAGCCACGCAGCCACACATAGCCAGCACAGGGGCAGGCGGCTTCCGTATCTTGATCCGTGTATGTGAAGGCAGCTGAACTGCTCTTGGCCCTGCTGCTCTTTCTCAGTTCCTCTCTGAACCAGAGGTCTGCCTGTCGCATTGCCCTCTAGTCGCATTGCTTTGTGTGTTGTCTGTCCAGCTCAACTCTGTCTGTAGTCAGTGCCTCTATAGTGGGAGGTACTGTTTACAGGGCAGGGTCAGCTTCTGGGAAGGAGTCATCAAAACACTTTGTGCGTGAGGCTGCTCAAGACCAGTGCGTTTTGTTTCTGTGAGTACACTTCTTCTCTCCCTCTGCCTAGCCCTAGCCTAAGTGTTACTGTTTTGAGCAATGTTTTAGAGATCTTACAGGGGCATGGGAAACTCAGAGCATGGGAAACTCAGAGCATTGGAGGCTTTGAACAGGAAACTTTGAAGTCATTTGAGGCTTGAGAAAAGTTGTAGGAAACCGTTGAACTTGAAAATGTATGTTTTTTATGACCATATCAGTAAATCTGTTATAGAACAAATATCCACAGATCTTTTAACATTCCAACAGTAAAAAAATGTATCTGAAGTCACTGCTATAATACTAATGTTGTTTGTCATAGTTCTCCAGCAGTACCTCTCCTTTGGACCCTAGGTTATTTAAAAGACTACATTATTTAAAGACTAAGGCAGCGGCTACTCTTCCTGGGGTCCAAAGAGAAAACAGAACACAACAAATAAAATACATAATATACATACCACTACATAATACAATTCAAATGCATAATACAATTCAAATGCATAATACAATTCAAATGCATAATACAATTCAAATTCATAATACAAAATATATAAAAATGTCTCTTCACAGTCCTTGTGATGCTGTAAGGTGTTCTTTTATCTGGTTTTTTTATCTGGTTTTATTGCTAGCTTGAGCTACCTGGGGTGGCAGCGAGTTCCATGTAGTCATGGATCTATTTAATACTGTGTGTTTCCCAGCCCCTGTTGGACCTGGGGACTGTGAAGAGACCTCTGGTTGCATGTCTTGTGTTGTACGGATGAGTGTCTGCACTGTGTGCCAACTGTTTGAACAGACAGTTCAGTACCATTAACATATCAACACTTCGCACAAAGACCAATAGTGATGCGATCTGTCTCTCCTCAACTTTGAGCCAGGAGAGATTGACATGCATACCACTAACATTCGCCCTCCGTGTACATCTACACTACCGCTCAAAAGTTTGGGGTCACTTAGAAATGTCCTTGTTGTTGAAAGAAAAGCACATTTCTTGTCCATTAAAATAACATCAAATTGATCAGAAATACAGTGTAGACATTGTTAATGTTGTAAATGACTATTGTAGCTGGAAACAGCTGATTTTTTAAATGGAACATCTACATAGGCGTACAGAGGCCCATTTTCAGCAACCATCACTCCTGTGTTCCAATGGCACGTTGTGTTAGCTAATCCAAGTTGATCATTTTAAAAGGCTAATTGATCATTAGAAAACCCTTTTGCAATTATGTTAGCACAGGTGAAAACGGTTGTTCTGATTAAAGAAGCAAAAAAACTGGCCTTCATTAGACTAGTTGAGTATCTGGAGCATCAGCATTTGTGGGTTCGATTACAGACTCAAAATGGCCAGAAACAAAGCACTTTCTCCTGAAACTCATCAGTCTATTCTTGTTCTGAGAAATGAAGGCTATTCCATGCGAGCAATTGCCAAGAAATTGAAGATCTCGCACAACGCTGTGTACTATTCCCTTCACAGAACAGCGCAATCTGTCTCTAACCAGAATAGAAAGAGGAGTGGGAGGCCCCGGTGCACAACCGAGCGAGAGGACAAGTACATTAGAGTGTCTAGTTTGAGAACCAGACGCCTCACAAGGCTATTTGTGTCAGTGCTGAGCATGTTGAGTGCCGCATAGCAGAGCACATATCAGAGGATGTGATGAAGCAGTGCAATATTCAACCCAACATCCTTTCTCCAACCAACTGCCAAATTGAGACCAGCAAGGACTCAGGAGCCCCCTGCTCATGTTCTTACTGTGGTGGTGGATGATGCTAAGGGAATGAATCAGGTTCCTTCACACCAATGTTAGCTACAGTATGTTCAGCTAGCGTTAGGCTAATTGTGCACATCTGCTCCCTCAGACAAAGACAGAGACACTGAGCCTGGACTGGGTAGAGAGACCGTACTGGAAGCCCGCCCACATAACCTGTTTTACTGTACCTTCCCTTTGAGATCAGCACACAGTTTATGGAGGGAGGTCTCCCACTGTTTGACATTATAGACACTAAAACGTTTGAAGTTAAACTTTTTGTAGACTTATTTCATAGGGTAACTTGCTTTTGAATGTGAGATCAGAAGTGTTGGTTTGATCGTTGTAACTCACTGAATGTGTGTTGTTAAAAGGATAGCCTAGCTATGTTATCCCTACAGTTTGTTGTCTCCCCTTCAGGAGAAGGCAACTAGGTTCAGCCGTTGGAGCTGAACCTCCTCAGCTTGGCGGAGCTGTTGGCTGGGGGGATAATAACTTGGACACTGCAATTTGAGCACAACTAAGCCCAAAAAGAGATTGTAATTCTAAAATAACGATAATTCCATACCTTGATTACATAGAGACATGATCGCATGTCTCTTTGGTGAACAGATTTCCTAAATTAAACACATTTTCTGTTGAATTCCTGGTGTGTTGTTCCACCCCAAAAGCACAAGAAAGGGGATTTCGACACCCACCATCTCAGATTGTTCTGAAATCGTTTATGTTGTTAGAAACAGATAAGATTAGCATTCCTGCATATTGTTTTGTTTAAGTACAATTTGATCTCTGAGAAATTAATCAAATTTATTGCACCCAAATTGGTCATTTTAATGTACAGGATTCATATAATATTCAATAAATATAGAACCTAAGATCTAAATTGGACCAAACTTTTTTCGAACAATGACTTAGACATGAGGAATCCAAAGAAATGGTCAAAAGCCACCTACGGACCTCCCCCCACCCACCACACCAATCCCACCCCAACAACAAGTATATAGAGTATATAGTATCAGTTGTCTATGTTTGACATGTAGTATGGAGCTACGGATTGGAGTATTGTTTCTTTATTCTATGTAATGTATTCCCAGTGAATTTGGTGATGTTTTTCCCCTGTTCAGTGAAATTAGTAATTGAAGTTGTTAGGTTTATGTCCCGTCCTACATCCTGATATTACCAAATACTGACCACTAGATGGTGCTGTTCCAGCTATTGGGTGAACTATCCTTTTATCATTAAAAAATGTATCACAGAATAGCAGGAACAGAACCAGTTAGTGGTCATAACCTGGTAATATCAGGATGTAGGATAGGAGATAAACCTAACAACTTTAATGAATATTTTTTTATGAACAGGGGAAAAAAACATCACCAAATTCACTGAGAATACATTAGCCTACATTATGATGAAGAAACAATACTCCGAACCGCAGTTCCATGCTACTTGTCAGATATAGAGAACTGATACGGTTTACTTGCCTGTTGCTCATCCCTGAATTAGAGGATGTCTCAGAAGTGTTTCACTCACATCTTAATCCCAAACTGATAAGAAATGTTCGTTGGCACAAGCATTCCTTATCTAAACTCAGCAGCCTTTTGGAGTGTTGTTAGCCCAACAGATGTAGGATCTTAATTTGATCACACACGAACGTGTAGTGTATTCAAGGTTAAAAAGCCTTCTAAAGTTTGTAATTTCCACTTTAAAATGTCAGACTTGATTTTCCCACACAAAAAAATTATCAACTCCTACAAAAAATGTCTGTTAATTATAATCCACATAATATTTCACATTTCCTGTTGCTACAGGATTATTTTCATGCTATATCAAACTGGCTCAAATTATGATCCTAAGTATGTCTAAGTATTGCAACAGAAAACCCCATAAGATCTCTGTACATCGCCTAGCTGTCATAGCCAATGTAATTAGGGAAGAACAACCCAATAGTTAGGGCAGTGGCTTTGGTAACTATAAATCATATTGTACTTTTTAATTTGTGGGTATGCTGCTGACCAAATGCCATATTTAGCCTAGCTTTCCCATAAACCCATTTAGCTACATTACTCATATTTCCTGAGAAATATTGTATGTTTTTTTTAAATGTTTGAAGCAAAATGAGGGAAAACCACTGTCATCAGGAAGACTATTACATTTAGTAAAATGCCTCTTGCTCTCTCTCGCTATCGCTCTTTATCTCTCCCTCTCGATCTCTTTCTATAACATTGGGTTTGTTGTAATTAGATTATTTTGATGTCGGACACACTCCCAGTGTAGTAGGCCTAATTGTCCTTCTGTCTCTGCTGAGGAACAATAAAGGTTGTCTTTACATAACTGTGTCCCGGCAGTAGGAAAACTAAACCTTGAGTCATGCGCTACTATGAAGGTGAAAACAAATTAGACCCATGTGTCTGTCAGGGTACTACAGAGACAAGGTCAGTGTTTTCATAGGGAGTTTTACACATAGTGAAGTACTTTTAAAACATCTTAGCTGATAAGTCTTTCTCTGTGAAGAGAAAGACAACATGACTCGTTGTGACTATTCAATAGACATTACCTCAGTGTTTGCTTCCTCAATTTCTGCCATTTCTCAATTTCACCTTTTCACATTTAAAAGCAGCTCTCAGCTTTTCCTCAATTTGGTCTCACTTCCTCATCTTGGAGTTCCGAACATGTCCTAGAAACATTGAACATGTTTTACTAACCTGGATATGATTTATACATGTGACAATGGTTAGGCCTATCTAGCTGAGGTACATTACCAGACTTGTCTGTGAAAAGGCCAGTGAGGATGGATGATATTGGGCCCTACAGCAACATCATATGACAGGCCACACACACACACACAGTGCACAGATAATCAGATAAGGCTGTAAGGACCTGCAGGCTTTCTCTAATTACAGTTCGATGTTATAAAAAGTAGCAGTGGGAACTTTTCTAAGGAGACAACCACCTTCTATCAATCAACAGACCTGGGTTCAAAGGAGTCAAATAGTATTTGAGGTCTATGAAAAATTTTAGGTGCACATGATTTAACTTTCCCTGCGTAATGGAACTAAGGGAAAAGTACCAAAAGTGCAAACCCCCGCCCACCTGGAACTCTAGACCAGCTCAAACTATTTGAAAGATTTAAAATACCATTTGAACTCAGATCTGGGTAGACCCTGGAGGTTGTGAGAAAGACTGGGCTAAAATAGGATGTGGGCTGCTTGTACAATGTCACGTTAAATGTGCTAAATGCCTTGCAGCGTTAGAGGTAGACTAATTGTTCATGTTTGAAGAACACATCCATCCAGCAATTTATTTATATTATCCAGCTATTTAGTTCATTGTAGGGTTTAAGTACCTCGGAGAACCACTCGATTTGATTCTAAATGGGACTTCTTGCAATGTAAATGTTAACTTGAGGTCTATACTGTGTGCTGCAGTAAGTAGGGTAAACGCTGAGGAAAATGCTGCAAGAATTATAATAATTTAGATCAGAGAGTGGGGGAAGGGGATGTCTGCACTCAGCCGACCCCTTTTATTGATGGAGGACACCAAAGTGTTGCGTAACTCCGTTCACAGGCGCTCTCACTCTAACATTGTGTGAGTGTGTTATGCGTGCATGTTAGTCAGTAATGATTGGGATACCCTTCCCTGAGACCTCACCTCCTCACCTTGGTTCAAATCAATGAGTCAGTTCCACAGCGAACAGTGGTACAGGTCATTACAGTAAAGAGTGGGGCGCCCCCTATTGGATGGGCACGGATGGGGGGTGCTACCTACCCAGCCGTGTACCCCTTGCTACCCCTTAATGGCATTACAAACCATTTTAAAAATGTGCTCCTGGTAACCCGTTCCAATCACCATGTGCACGGCTGTGCATTTGCAGTATGTTTCAATGTGCATTTACCATCACGAATTTATCATGCTCAAAAATACTGCAGAAATGCTAAATTGACTGGCCTGATGATCTCGGGATGGTCGTGCAGTGATAGTGGTTCCTCTCCATCACTCGTTGTGTTGATTTCACCATGTCCATTTGGTGATGTTTTTCCCTGTTGAATCATATTGCAAATGCACTGTGCATTTGCAATATGTTTCAATGGGCATTTGCCATCACAAATTTGTCATGCTCAAAAATACTGCAGAAATGTGAAATTGACTGGCCCGATGAACTCGGGATGGCCGGGCAGTGTTTCTGGTTCCTCTTCATCGCTCGTTGGTGTTGATTTCAGAATGTCATTTTGGTGATGGTAGATATTTAAACATATTGTCATTCTGACACCAAACTGATGCAAACTGACACCACACCCACTTTTTCAAACTCGTTTAGAAGCAAACTATCGCATATTTCAGAGCAGGCCCAGAATTCACAGTGCCTTCTGTTCAAACCATAATAAAACCATAAAACACGTAGTTACGTTCTAGCTGCAGGTCCAGTTCTGACATTATATGTAGGACTAGCTGAGGCGACCCCGAATCCCAAGTTTCGGCTCGATAGGTCATTCGGTGCCCGAGCTTAATTGGTGCTGAAAATCCACTTTTTCCCATGCCTTGCTACAGAGTCCTTGAATGAGCTATCGGACAGAAACGTTGGGGTCCGTCTCTATAGCCCGAGCCGGTTTCAAATGGACCTAGTCTTGCGACTCTGGGACTTTTCTAAATGTCGTCATTTTCGTAATGGTCAAAATGAATTGAAGTCATTGCAAATGTACGAGGCTGTTTCTCCGTCAAGGAACCTTCTAGAGCCACATAACTCACCACGCACTATCGACCTGAGCTGTAGAACATGTTTCTAAAGTTTCAGACCTCTAGGTCTGACGGTTCTTTAATAGTTTGAACAAAGGTAACTATTGCAGGCTCTGTCTGTCTCTACGCACCACACTCTGTCCCTTCGCCCAAGCTGTGTGTGTGTGTGTGTGTGAGAGTTTTTCTTGGAAATTTTATGGGAGACATGACTGATTTACAGTTCATGAGGGTTGCCTAATCGCACATATGAAGTTTTGGAAAGATCTGACCCTTCGAAACAGCCCCTATGACACCAATTATGGCACTTCCGGTTGGCACAGGAAGCTAAAAGTAAACACATATCCTCGTTGGGGTATGCTTTTCCAGAATCCTGAGTTTTAACTGACTGATTTACACAGGGTTGAATGCACTATTTCTATCAAACATCAGGTTGGGTATGGAAAAACACTTTTAGGGTGATTTTACCCACTTCCGGTTGCTTCAGGAAGCTTAGAATCGACACAGGAAGACCTCATATTGGCCTGATGGATTGTCATCGAACACAGGTTCATAAGGCATTATTAACCCACATAGGCTCTAGGTTGAATTTAGGGGAGCAGGCAATGTATTCCTATAAGGAGAGATGTCATTGTAATCTGTGAGATCAAAAAACCCTGATTTACTGTTAAGGGTTAATGCCACACGGTCAAGGTTGGGCTTGCACAGATCGGGAGGACCTCAGGAACGTACCTGAGGTCGAATTGTGCTTCTCACCCTAACGGTTCTCTCACTGTCACCCAAAAGCAAATGAAATTTAGGGCCAGGCTTAATTTTGGGCCTACTTTTTTCACGGTCGCTGCACTCAGAGCGAGCTACGGTCAAGCGGGGCATCTCGTTGAACTCGGCACGGCCTTGAGAATATGGTAATGCCATTGCAGGCTCTGTGTGTCTTTAAGCACCGCACTTTGTCACTCCATCCTTGCTGTGTGTGTGTGTGTGTGCGTGTGTGTGTGTGTGTGTGTGTGTGTGTGTGTGTGTGTGTGTGTGTGTGTGTGTGTGTGTGTGAGAGAGAGAGCTTTTCTTTGACATCTGTTGGGAGAAATGACTGATTTACAGTTCATGAGGGTTGCCTAATAACACATGAAGTTTTGAAAAAAATCAGACCTTTTTAACCCTTCGAAACAGCACCTATGACACCGTTTTAAGGCACTTCCGGTTTACAAAGGAAGCTGAAAGTGAACACATATCCTCCTTGGGGTAGGCACTTATAGAATATGGAGTTTTAAGTCTTTATGTTAAGAACTGACTTATTTGCAGAGGGTTGAATGAGTGTGTGTTATTTCAGAAAATCACAGAAATCTCGCATAGCTTGGAAACAATTCAAAAAGATTTGTCTGAACACGCTGCAACTGGATTTGTAACTTTTTACATTGTACGATTTCTCTTAAATTACGATAGATAAATGGCTGGTTCTTTTTTTATTGACACCATAGGTTCATTTACTTTGACGTGAAGCTGAAAAATTATTGCTCTATTTTAATTTTTGACCTTTAATCCCAGAAAAATGGCCATAACTCAAAAACCGTTGAGGCCTAGACGCCATCTTGTTCGGGGCCAACTGCCCATTATGCCAAACCTATGCTCAGTTTCGTCTTCGAAATCTTTTCCGATTAGGAGATAAGGCCACGTTGTGATTGGTGATGTTTTGTGCATTTGCAATAGGATTCCATTCGCCCTCTTGTGGGATTTACCGGGAGAGCGGGAAAAAATTATTACAATAATTATAAAACGGAAACCGAATGTCCGAGAGAGTTCGTTTGATGACTTCCTGGAAGATCCGGCCCTGCTGCACGGCCCTACGCCGTCCGCGAATTTTTGAAACTTTGTCAGACGTCTAGTAAGGGAACGTACATTTGCAATGTGGACTTTCTCACTAACCATATGGTGAATGTCAAAATGTTCTCTTAAGGTATGTCAGGGATGGTATTGTATTATTAACTTTTTTTGTGCTTCAAAATTAGATGTTATATGATTGAATTCCAATTTGCGTATTCCCCTAGTTAAGTCAATCCAAACCACCTACCACCAACTAGTGTGCTGTGATCTGGGTGTGTTGTGTTACATTTGATTTCCCAGTCCCAGTGGTGTCGAAGGATATCTGATTGGAGGATATCTGACAGGAGGCTGTGTTTTCTCAGTTCTGTAACCGGAAGTGTCCTGACCAGCGGGGGGCTGATCGTCTTACTTCCTCAGCTGCCCTCTCACTCTGCTCAGACTACCTACTGTTGACTTGTGTCTTGTATGTCATAGCACAGGCTGATATGCCATCAGTGGCAGCACCATATCCTCTAACCACCCCTTCACTCTGGACTCTCTCTTCTCTCAGATACATAGGCCCTTTCTCTTTACAACTGTACCAAATCTACCCAAGGTCTACTTGATTAGATGTAGGACTCTTTTCCTGTACATATTTTCCTGCACATTATTTTGATGTGGATCTGGAATACTATGTCTACTACTGAGGGCCATGTTTAATAGTTTTTATTGAAATAGGCTAAATAGAGTAAACCCGTACTGAAATGATTTAATTTAAACCAGCAGAGGTCATAATGACTGAAGCATTTTTGTCATATCCATGTATCCATAATAATATGTATACCCTGTTCTCTCTCTCTCTCGTAGGCTGCAGGTATAGCAGACAGAGCAATGCTGAAAGGGGGTTCCGCCAAGGTGGGGCTACCCAAGCCAGGGCTTCAAGAGAGGGCCAGGCAAGTCTCCCTCGCCCTCTCTACCACCACTTCCACCACAGCTACAGGCATCAAGACATCCAGGTCCTCCAACACCCTGGCCACAGACCTGCGCCTCAGCAGGGTGAGTTATACCAGACAGGAGATTAACTTCACACCACTGAACACACCCAACATCTCCTTAATGAATGGTGGGAGGTTGGAAGTGGGACAGGTGGGAGGGAGATGGGGGAAGTTACCACCCCTTTACTTTGTCTAAGAGCCACTCTGTTCATTTGGATAATTGATAATGTTCAATTGCATTAATCTACCTCTGCATCTCCTGCAGACACTCTGACCTCGGTTGGGTGTCACAAAGCATAGACTGACAACATATCTCACTATAGTACAGTATGAGTGGTATTACAATTTCATACTAGTAGATTGAGTAGTTTACTAGTAGTTTTCCAATTGGTAAGGTAATCTGTGGTTTCCCAATCCCTGACTGTGTCAAGCCTGCTCCCGCTCCTCCTCTATGGCGCTCGAGGGCACCAGGCAGCCCATCCTTACGCACACCTGTCATCTTCACTCATGCTGCCAAACATACCCTCGTAAAACTCTCGTTGGCTGGCCCTCGCTTCATACTCGTCGCCAAACCCACTGGCTACAGGTTGTCTACAAGTCTCTGCTAGGTAAAGCCCCGCCTTATCTCAGCTCGCTGGTCACCATAGCAGCACCCACTCGTAGCACACGCTCCAGCAGGTATATCTCACTGGTCACCCCCAAAACCAATTCCTCCTTTGGTCGCCTTTCCTTCCAGTTCTCTGCTGCCACTGACTGGAACGAACTGCAAAAATCACTGAAGCTGGAGATTCCCATCTCCCTCACTAGCTTTAAGACCTTATTTGATCTTATTTGCACTCACTGTATATAGACTTTGTTTTATTTTTCTACTGTATTATTGACTGTATGTTTTGTTCATTCCATGTGTAACTCTGTGTTGTTATATGTGTCGAACTGCTATGCTTTATCTTGGCCAGGTCGCAGTTGCAAATGAGAACTTGTTCTCAACTAGCTTACCTGGTTACATTTTTTTATTTATTTTATTTTTATTTCACCTTTATTTAACCAGGTAGGCTAGTTGAGAACAAGTTCTCATTTGCAACTGCGACCTGGCCAAGATAAAGCATAGCAGTGTGAACAGACAACACAGAGTTACACATGGATTAAACAATTAACAAGTCAATAACACAGTAGGAAAAAAAAGAGAGTCTATATACATTGTGTGCAAAAGGCATGAGGAGGTAGGCGAATAATTACAATTTTGCAGATTAACACTGGAGTGCTAAATGATCAGATGGTCATGTACAGGTAGAGATATTGGTGTGCAAAAAAGCAGAAAAGTAAATAAATATAAACAGTATGGGGATGAGGTAGGTAAAATTGGGTGGGCTATTTACCGATAGACTATGTACAGCTGCAGCGATCGGTTAGCTGCTCAGATAGCAGATGTTTGAAGTTGGTGAGGGAGATAAAAGTCTCCAACTTCAGCGATTTTTGCAATTCGTTCCAGTCACAGGCAGCAGAGAACTGGAACGAAAGGCGGCCAAATGAGGTGTTGGCTTTAGGGATGATCAGTGAGATACACCTGCTGGAGCGCGTGCTACGGGTGGGTGTTGCCATCGTGACCAGTGAACTGAGATAAGGCGGAGCTTTACCTAGCATGGACTTGTAGATGACCTAGAGCCAGTGGGTCTGGCGACGAATATGTAGTGAGGGCCAGCCGACTAGAGCATACAGGTCGCAGTGGTGGGTGGTATAAAGGTGAAATAAAAAATTGTTACCCGCATCAGCGCTTCATGGGACTCAACTGGAGTCTATTACTTTATTGATTGCCTCCTCTATATTTGTCACTTCCTCTGTTTCTTCGCCGTGTCTACATTAGTGTCGTTTTGTTCCCCCGTCCAGACGCTGTTCTTGTTTTGTTATATGTCCTTTTGTCCATTAAATCTTCACTCCCTGTACTTGCTTCTCGTCTCCCAGTGTCTGTCCTCACAGACTGTATGTTGTATGTGTGTCTTATAGCTGAAGAGAGCCAGTAGTGATGACACCCTGGCCAAGCCTGCCCTGGGGGCAGTAGCCACAGGCTCCCGAATGAAGAAGACTGTCACTACAGGGGCCATCTCTGACCTGGCCGACGCGAGACCTCGCAGCCTCTCAGGTAGGGGACCATAGACCATAGGGCTGGCAGTTAGCCTAGTGGTTAGAGTGTTGGGCCAGTAACCGAAAGGTTGCTGGATTAAATCGCCGAGCTGCCAAGGAAAAAACTGTTGTTCTGCACCTGAACAAGGCAGTTAACCTGCTGTTCCCAGGCCGTCATTGTAAATAAGAATTTGTTCTTAACTGACTTGCCTAAATAAAGGTACAATTTAAAAAATAGATCAGTACACACAGACAACACACACAAGACTCATCATAATTGTTTATGGTTAAATTCAAATGTATTATTTATGCAATGTATTCATAGTAAAATAACAACTTAATTTATCACATTTGATCTAATCTTATCTACTACTACTACTACAACAATGTAATTCAACATGGGTACCCAAGCCTTTCTCCTCTCTTCTTGTATGAGTCTATCTAGGGTCTCTTTCACTGTCACTCTGTAAAAGAGAAACCTGTGCCTCACCTCCTTGTACATGTCGACCAGGCGGCTCTGCTTCTGCTCAGGGAGGTGCTGGCTGTGCTCAAGGATCATAGCCATGTGTCTGAGCTGATACGTCCAGTACTGCTTGCACTGACAGAGACCCGGGCCGTTTGCCTCCATCTGTGCTATGCATGCCATTCATGGTCCAGCCTGTACATATTGCTGGATATACAGATGTAGGATCTTAATTTGATCACACTTTTGTAGTGTATTCAAGGTTTAAAAAGGCTTCTAAAGTTTGTAATTTCCACTTTAAATGTCAGACTTGATTTGCCCTAATGGAAAATGTATCAACCCCTACAAAAAAAATCCAATAATTATAATCCACATAATAGTTCACATTTTCTGTTGCTGCAGGATTATATTCCTGCCATAGCAAACTGGCTCAAATTAAGATCTGTGGCCTCCCGAGTGGTGCATTGATCTAAGGCACTGTATCGCAGTTCTAGTTCTGCCACTAGAGATTCTGGGTTTGAGGCCAGGCTCTGTCGCAGCCGGCCACGACCGGGAGACCGATGGGGTGGCACACAATTGGCCCAGCGTCGTCCGGGTTAGGGGAGGGTTTGACCGGCAGGGATGTCCTTGTCCCATCGCGCATTAGCGACTCCTGTGGCGGGCCGGGCGCAGTGCACGCTGACACGGTCGCCAGGTGTACGGTGTTTCCGCTGACACATTGGTGCAGCTGGCTTGGTTTGATTGTGTTTCGGGGCATTCACGACTCTCGACCTTTGGCTCTCCCGAGTCCGTACGGGAGTTGCAGCAATGAGACAAGACTGTAACTACCAATTGGATACCACGAAATTGGGGAGAAAAAGGGCTAAAAAAATAAAATAATTCAAAGTGGATCGATCATAGCAAAAGCAAATCAGACTTGTAGTCCTGGGGTTGTTGCCACCAAAACGGAGTTCCAATCAACATTTACGGCTAACTACTAAACATTCTAAACTTAAACATTCCATTGAAGTTGTTCTATTCAATTGTGATATCATCTTATTCAAATATCAGTGTATTCGTATGATTTAGAATCACCATGGAAATTAAATAGAATGGTTTTAAATCAACACGGACTCTGAGCAACAAACATTCAAAATTCAAACATTCTATCATGCTTGGTTTGATAGATGCGGTAAAAAAGTCAATGGATGCAGACCATTGACCAGATTGGCGCACATTCAACAAATCTGATCTAACTAAGTGGATAATTGTCAATCTGTCTTGATTTATGTGTTGTAGTAACAGACCCACAATGTGGTTACTTAAGTCTGATTTGGATATATTTGGCTGTTTTCACTGCATAAAATGTTGACGTTTTCAGGATTAGAAGAAGTGACTGCTAAATGCCAACTCCTGTTCATATACAGTGGGGCAAAAAAGTATTTAGTCAGCCACCAATTGTGCAAGTTCTCCCACTTAAAAAGATGAGACAGGCCTGTAATTTTCATCAGAGGTACACTTCAACTATGACAGATGACAGACAAAATTAGGAGAAAAAAATCCAGAAAATCACATTGTAGGATTTTTTATTTAGTTATTTGCAAATTATGGTGGAAAATAAGTATTTGGTCACCTACAAACAAGCAAGATTCTGGCTCTCACAGACCTGTAACTTCTTCTTTAAGAGGCTCCTCTGTCCTCCACTCGTTACCTGTATTAATGGCACCTGTTTGAACTTGTTATCAGTATAAAGGACACCTGTCCACAACTTCAAACAGTCACACTCCAAAATCCACTATGACCAAGACCAAAGAGCTGTCAAAGGACATCAGAAACAAAATTGTAGACCTGCACCAGGCTGGGAAGACTGAATCTGCAATAGGTAAGCAGCTTGGTTTGAAGAAATCAACTGTGGGAGCAATTATTAGGAAATGGAAGACATACAAGACCACTGATAATCTCCCTCGATCTGGGGCTCCATGCAAGATCTCACCCCGTGGGGTCAAAATGATCACAAGAACGGTGAGCAAATATCCCAGAACCACACGGGGGGACCTAGTGAATGACCTGAGCTGGGACCAAAGTAACAAAGCCTACCATCAGTAACACACTACGCCGCAGGGACTCAAATCCTTCAGTGCCAGACGTGTCCCCCTGCTTAAGCCAGTACATGTCCAGGCCCGTCTGAAGTTTGCTAGAGAGCATTTGGATGATCCAGAAGAAGATTGGGAGAATGTCATATGGTCAGATGAAACCAAAATATAATTTTTTGGTAAAAACACAACTCGTCGTGTTTGGAGGACAAAGAATGCTGAGTTGCATCCAAAGAACACCATACCTACTGTGAAGCATGGGGGTGGAAACATCATGTTTTTGGGATGTTTTTCTGCAAAGGGACCAGGACGACTGATCCGTGTAAAGGAAAGAATGAATGGGGCCATGTATCGTGAGATTTTGAGTGAAAACCTCCTTCCATCTGCAAGGGCATTGAAGATGAAACGTGGCTGGGTCTTTCAGCATGACAATGATCCCAAACACACCGCCCGGGCAACGAAGGAGTGGCTTCATAAGAAGCATTTCAAGGTCCTGGAGTAGCCTAGCCAGTTTCCAGATCTCAACCCCATAGAAAATCTTTGGAGGGAGTTGAAACATCACTGCTCTAGAGGAGATCTGCATGGAGGAATGGGCCAAAATACCAGCAACAGTGTGTGAAAAACTTGTGAAGACTTACAGAAAACGTTTGACCTCTGTCATTGCCAAAAAAGGGTATATAACAAAGTATTGAGATAAACTTTTGTTATTGACCAAATACTTATTTTCCACCATAATTTGCAAATAAATTCATTAAGAATCCTACAATGTGATTTTCTGGATTTTTTTCTTCTCATTTTGTCTGTCATAGTTGAAGTGTACCTATGATGAAAATTACAGGCCTCTCATCTTTTTAAGTGGGAGAACTTGCACAGTTGGTGGCTGACTAAATACTTTTTTGCCCCACTATAAGCTAGCATAGCTAGCATACAGAAATTGGTGATGTTGGTAAATCGTTTTTAACTGTAATGCAGTTGACTGGTGACGATGACATGAACACGTGTTGGATTTGACTTCTATACAGGCATTATACTCCGATTTCTACCTCAACAGTGTGAAGTACACGGAGACAGAAGGTATTCAGACCCCTTGACTTTTTCCACATTTTGTTACGTTACAGCCCTTTTCTAATATTAATTAAATTATTTTTCACCCTTATCAATCTAACACAATACCTGATAATGATGAAGCAAAAACAGGTTTGTAGAAAATTGAGCAAATGTATATAAAAAACTGAAATATCACATTTACATAAGTATTCAGACCCTTTACTCAGTACTTTTTTGAAGCACCTTTTACAGCGATTACGCTACAAACTTGACACACCTTTATTTGGGGAGTCTCTCCCATTCTTCCCTGCAGATCCTCTCAAGCTCTGTCAGGTTGGATGGGGAGCATCGCTGCACAGCTATTTTCAGGTTTCTCTCCAGAGATGTTTGATCGGGTTCAAGTCCGGGCTCTGGCTGGGTCACTCAAGAACATTCAGAGACTTGTCCCAAAGCCACTCCTGAGTTGTCTTGGCTGTGTGCCTAGGTTCATTGTCCTGTTGAAAGGTGAACCTTTGCCCCAGTCTGAGGTCCTGAGCACTCTGGAGCAGGATCTCTCTTTCATTTGCTACGTTCATCTTTCCCTCGATCCTAACAAGTCTCCCAGTCCCTGCTGTTGAAAAACATTGTTACAGCATGATGCTGCCACCACCATGCTTCACCGTAGGGATGGTGCCAGGTTTCCTCCAGACGTGACACTTGGCATTTAGGCCAAAGAGTTCAATCTTGGTTTCATCAGACCAGAGAATCTTGTTTCTCATTGTCTGAGAGTCCTTTAGGTGCCTTTTGGCAAACTCCAAGCGGGCGTCATGTGCCTTTTACTGAGGAGTTGCT
Source organism: Oncorhynchus kisutch (assembly GCF_002021735.2). Lineage (NCBI taxonomy): Eukaryota > Metazoa > Chordata > Actinopteri > Salmoniformes > Salmonidae > Oncorhynchus > Oncorhynchus kisutch. The sequence continues at coordinate 22,641,356 of NC_034201.2, forward strand.
TCCGTCTGGCAAGGCTACCATAAAGGCCTGATTGGTGCAGTGCTGCAGAGATGGTTGTCCTTCTGGAAGTTTCTCACATCTCCACAGAGGAACTCTGGAGCTCTTTCAGAGTGACCATCGGGTTCTTGGTCACCTCACTGACCAAGGCCCTTCTCCCCCGATTGCTCAGCTTGGCTGGGCGGCCAGCTGTAGGAAGAGTTTTGGTGGTTCAAACTTCTTCCCTTTAAAAATGATGGAGACTTCTGTGTTCTTGGGGATCTTCAATGCTGCAGACATTTTTTGGTACCATTCCCCAGACCTGTGCCTTGACACAATCATGTCTCGGAGCTCTACAGACAATTATTTTGACCTCATGGCTTGGTTTTTGCTCTGACATGCACTGTCAACTGTGGGACCTTATATAGACAGGTGTGTGCCTTTCCAAATCATGTCCAATCAATTGAATTTACCACAGGTGGACTCCAATCAATTTGTAGAAACATCTCAAGGATGATCAATGGGAACAGGATGCACCTGAGCTCAGTTTCGAGTCTCATAGCAAAGGGTCTGAATACTTATGTAAATAAGGTATTTCTGTTTTTTATTTGTAATAAATTAGCAACATTTTCTAAACCTGTTTTCGCTTTGTCATTACAGGGTATTATGTATTTAATACATTTTAGAATAAGGCTAAAACATAACAACATGTGGGAAAAGGGAAGGTGTCTGAATAGTTTCTGAATGCACTGTAAACAATAGCCTAAATGTATGGTACTTTTGCTGGGGAGCAATGAGGAGATTTGAGATCTTTCCCCCATGGCCCTTTTCCCCATGAGTTTCCATGGCAATTCCATTGTTTTGGTCGAGTTCGATTTACCTCTTTACCCCATCTATTGTTGATATTGCACCACACACACTCACAATCACAGTTCCCTTTTACTTCCTCTTTTATTGTTAACCTTATAAAACAATTTTCCACCTGAAAATAAAATTTCAACTCTGGGTCCTTCCTACATAGAGTAAATGAATGGCCAAGTATCAATATTATTCTGATATATCACTGCTTCCTATCAAATATTGTAGTTGGCTTCTTATATGCTCAGTCGCCTGTCTGTGTGAAATAATCACACACAGTGCGGTGACGTACAGGTCAAACGTTTGGACACTCATTCAAGGGTTTTTCTTTATTGTTACTATTTTCTGCATTGTAAGGAGCAATAGTGAAGACGTTAAAACTATGAAATAGCACATATGGAATTATGTAGTAACCAAAAAAGTGTTAAACAAATCAAAACAGATTTTAGATTCTTCAAAGTAGCTACCATTTGACTTGATGACAGCTTTGCACACTCTTGGCATCCTCTCACCAGCTTCACCTGGAATGTTTTTCCATCAGTATTGAAGCAGTTCCCACATATGCTGAGCACTTGTTGGCTGCTTTTCCTTCACTCTGCAGTCCAACTCATCCCAAACCATCTCAATTGGGTTAAGGTTGGGTGATTGTGGAGGCCAGGTCATCTGATGCAGAACTCCATCACTCTCCTTGATCAAATAGCCTTTACACAGTCTGGAGGTGTGTTGGGTCATTGTCCTGTTGAAAAACAAATGATAGTCCCACTAAGCGCAAACCAGAATGCTGTGGTAGCCATGCTGGTTAAGTGTGCCTTGAATTCTAGATAAATCAGTGACAGTGTCACAAGCAAAATACCCTAACACCATCACACCTCCTACTCCATGCTTCACGGTGGGAAACACACATGCGGAGATCATCTGTTCACCTACTCTGCATCTCCCAAAGACCCAGCGGTTGGAACCAAAAATCTCAAATTTGGACTCATCAGACCAAAGGACAAATTTCTACCGGTCTAATGTGCATTGCTTGTGTTTCTTGGCCCATGCAAGTCTCTTCTTCTTATTGGTGTCGTTTAGTAGTGGTTTCTTTGCAGCAATTCGATCATGAAGGCCGGATTCACACAGTCTCCTCTGAATAGTTGATGTTGAGATGTGTCTGTTACTTGAACTCTGAAGCATTTATTTGGGCTGCAATTTCTGAGGATGGTAACTCTAATGGACTTATCTTCTGCAGCAGAGGTAACTCTGGGTCTTCTTTTCCAAGGCGGTCCTCATGAGAGCCAGTTTCATTATTTTTTTTTGTGTGTTTTTTTCACCTTTATTTAACCAGGTAGGCTAGTTGAGAACAAGTTCTCATTTGCAACTGCGACCTGGCCAAGATAAGGCGCTTGATGGTTTTTGCGACTGCACTTGAAGAGACTGTATCAGGCAAGGGTCAAAACTGGGAGGACTAGAAAAACAGAGATAAGGAAAAAGCAGGCGCACGGAAAAACACGCTGGTTGATTTGACAAGACGAACTGGCAACAGACAAACAGAGAACACAGGAATAAATACCCAGTGACTAATGGGGAAAACAGGTGACACCTGAAGATGGGTGGAGACAATCATAAAGGCAGGTGAAAAAGATCAGGGTGTGACACTTACAGATAATTGTATATGTGGGGTACAGAGATGAGGTAGCCATTCAAAAATAATTTTAAACACTATTATTGTACACAGAGTGAGTCCATGCAACTTATGTGACTTCTTAAGCAAATTTGTACTCCTGACCTTATTTAGGCTTGCCATATCAAAAGGGTTGAATACTTATTGACTCAAGACATTTCAGCTTTTCATTTTTAAGTCATTTGTCAAATTAAAACATAATTACACTTTGACATTATGGAGTATTGTGTGTAGGCTACTGAAAAAAAATCTAAATTTAAACCATTTTAAATTCAGGCTGTAACACTAAAAAATGGGGAAAAGATCAAGGGTGTGAATACTTTCTGAGGGCATGGGGTTATAGGGTGAAATGTCCCCTGATGGACACTAGAGGGCCATAGATCATCACTCTGATTTGCCTAACTGCTCAAGGTCCAGAACACAAGCCGCCACTTTCCCCGAAATCCCCTCTTTATTTTCCATAACTGTTCTGTGTCTCGCTGGCCTGTTGGGATGCAGGTAGTTGTCTTATGACTCTTAATGTTTCTGGGGCAAAACCTGAGTGGACATTCTTATCGTCTGCCCCTCTAACAACCCCTGATTAGCTCTCTGAACTGTGGCCATTTGTTCTGTCATGATACAGAAATTAGGACTTATTTTTCAATAGCAGCTATAATGGACAGGGAAAGAATGCTCATCATTGTTCTCTTTTGAGAGATTTTAATTATTTTGATGTTTTACTGTTCGTGTGTGCGTGCGTGTGCGTGTGCGTGTGTGTGTGTGTGTGTGTGTGTGTGTGTGTGTGTGTTAGGGATTGTCAGTCAGTCACATGGGTGAAAATGAGGCGCTGGAACAAAAGAACACCCAGTGCTCAGTATGTTTGACTGAGTTGACTGTGTTTGAACCTCAACAACAACCTCAGCAAATTAACCCGATACTCTGTCATTGTGACAGTATAATACTGTAACTGTATCACACTTTCACCCACAGGACACATACTGGACACATCAATCATGAAGATAGATCTCTCAATTACAGCAGTCATCCATTTTAGGCTGCATTTTCTAAACATTTTGGCTATTTTACTTTGCTCAGACTTTTGTTCATCACACAGTTAAACCAGGCTCCACTCCTCTAATTAATTTGTGTGAATAACAAACTAAACACTTTGGCCTAGCTGTTATATAAACCCTGTCTGTGTTTTGACTGAACTAAGCATAAGGTCTTTGAAAGTAGAATTAAAAAGTGGAATGTTTGATTGTTTACAGGGTCCCAGTCTGAAGTATGTTGTTGCTGCTGATGCTGCGTCAGAGGAGGTTACTTCTTTATACAGCCTGTTGTTGTTTAGTCTGCTGCCTGTCTGTCTTTGCTGCTGTTTTTGCTTGGCTAGCTGCTCATTTCAACAGAAAACGTGTAGGTGCGTGTGCATGTGCTGTGCCTACCCTCCAGTGTGGGTGTGGCTGGCCAGGCAGGGCATAACTGAATTAACTGAGCAATATTTAGTCTTACAATGTGGAGGAATGCTGTGCTATTTCATGGGTTTGGCAGCATTGTGTGTGAATACCACTGAATAGGGTGGAGCAGCCAGGGGCTGATCACACTAGGCCTACTTTAACTATCTCTGATTGACTGGCTGACTTTACCTCAGGTTAAGGTTGGTAGAACTCAGTAGACTTGTTTTTCTGCCTCAGCTCTAGCTGTTCCTACTGTACTGTATACAGGGGCAAAAAATATACGGTGGGGCAAAAAAGTATTTAGTCAGCCACCAATTGTGCAAGTTCTCCCACCTAAAAAGATGAGAGAGGCCTGTAATTTTCATCATAGCTACACTTCAACTATGACAGATAAAATTAGAAGAAAAAAATCCAGAAAATCGCATTGTAATTTATTTGCAAATTATGGTGGAAAAGAAGTATTTGGTCAATAACAAAAGTTTCTCAATACTTTGTTATATACCCTTTGTTGGCAATGACAGAGGTCAAACGTTTTCTGTAAGTCTTCACAAGGTTTTCAACTCCCTCCAAAGATTTTCTATGGGGTTGAGATCTGGAGACTGGCTAGGCCACTCCAGGACCTTGAAATGCTTCTTACAAAGCCACTCCTTCATTGCCCGGGCGGTGTGTTTGGGATCATTGTCATGCTGAAAGACCCAGCCACGTTTCATCTTCAATGCCCTTGCTGATGGAAGGAGGTTTTCACTTAAAATCTCACGATACATGGCCCATTTTTTTTAACCTTTATTTAACTAGGCAAGTCAGTTAAGAACAAATTCATTCTTTCCTTTACACGGATCAGTCATCCTGGTCCCTTTGCAGAAAAACAGCCCATGATGTTTCCACCCCCATGCTTCACAGTAGGTATGGTGTTCTTTGGATGCAACTCAGCATTCTTTGTCCTCCAAACACGACGAGTTGAGTTTTTACCAAAAAGTTCAATTTTGGTTTCATCTGACCATATGTCATTCTCCCAATCATCTTCTGGATCAGCCAAATGCTCTCTAGCAAACTTCAGACGGGCCTGGACATGTACTGGCTTAAGCAGGGGGACACGTCTGGCACTGCAGGATTTGAGTCCCTGGCGGCGTAGTGTGTTACTGATGGTAGGCTTTGTTACTTTGGTCCCAGCTCTCTGCAGGTCATTCACTAGGTCCCCCCGTGTGGTTCTGGGATATTTGCTCACCGTTCTTGTGATCATTTTGACCCCACGGGGTGAGATCTTGCATGGAGCTCCAGATCGAGGGAGATTATCAGTGGTCTTGTATGTCTTCCATTTCCTAATAATTGCTCCCACAGTTGATTTCTTCAAATCAAGCTGCTTACCTATTGCAGATTCAGTCTTCCCAGCCTGGTGCAGGACTACAAGTTTGTTTCTGGTGTCCTTTGACAGCTCTTTGGTCTTGGTCATAGTGGAGTTTGGAGTGTGACTGTTTGAGGTTGTGGACAGGTGTCTTTTATACTGATAACAAGTTCAAACAGGTGCCATTAATACAGGTAACGAGTGGAGGACAGAGGAGCCTCTTAAAGAAGAAGTTACAGGTCTGTGAGAGCCAGAAATCTTGCTTGTTTGTAGGTGACCAAATACTTATTTTCCACCATAATTTGCAAATAAATTCATTAAAAATCCTACAATGTGATTTTCTGGATTTTTTTTTCTCATTTTGACTGTCATAGTTGAAGTGTACCTATGTGGAAAATTACAGGCCTCTCTCATCTTTTTAAGTGGGAGAACTTGCACAATTGGTGGCTGACTAAATACTTTTTTGCCCCACTGTATAATGATGAATCCCGTTAGGTCACGCTTGCCTCTTTGTCTGTGATGAATACCTGGACCGAATACCTGGACATACAGTACCAGTCAAAAGTTTGGACACACCTACTCATTCAAGGGTTTTTCTTTATTTTTACTATTTTCTACATTGTAGAATAATAGTAAAGACATCAAAACTTTGATATAACACATATTGAATCATTTGTTTTACATCCCAAAAGTGTTTAACAAATCAAAATAGATTTTAGATTCTTCATAGTAGTCACCCTTTGGCTTGATGACAGCTTTGCACACTCTTGGCATTCTCTCAACCAGCTTCACCTGGAATGCTTTTCCAACCGTTTTAAAGGAGTTACCACAAATGCTGAGCACTTGTTGACTGCTTTTCCTTCACTTTGTGGTCCAACTCATCCCAAACCATCTCAATTTGGTTGAGGTCGGGTGATTGTGGAGGCGAGGTCATCTGATGCAGCACTCCATCACTCTCCTTATTGGTCAAATAGCCCTTACACAGCTTGGAGGGTGTCCTGTTGAAAAACAAGTGATAGTCCCACTAAGCACAAAGCAGATGGGATGGCGTATTGCTGTAGAATGCTGTGGTAGCCATGATGGTTAAGTGTGCGTTGAATTCTAAATAACTCACAGTGTCACCAGCAAAGCACTGTCACACCTCCTCCTCCATGCTTCACGGTTGGAACCACACAAGCGGATATCATCCGTTCACCTTCTCTGCGTCTCACAAAGACATGGCAGTTGGAACCAAAAATCTCAAATTTGGATTCATCAGACCAAAGGACAGATTTCTAATGTCCATTGCTCGTGTTTCTTGGCCCAAGCAAGTCTCTTCTTCTTATTGGTGTACTTTAGTAGCAATTCAACCATGAAGTTCTGATTCACGCAGTCTCCTCTGAACAGTTGATGTTGAGATGTGTCTGTTACTTGAACTATCTATATGAAGCATTTATTTGGGCTGCAAGCTGAGGTGCAGTTAATTGCTCATTTGGAAACTGGTAACTCTAATGAACTTATCCTCTGCAGCAAAGATAACTCTGGGTCTTCCTTTCCTGTTGCGGTCCTCATGAGAGCCAGTTTCATCATAGCGCTTGATGGTTTTTGTGACTAAACTTGAAGAAACTTTCAAAGTTCTTGAAATGTTCCCGCATTGACTGACCTTCATGTCTTAAAGTAATGATGGACTGTCGTTCCTCTATGCTTATTTGAACTGTTCTTGCCATAATATGGACTTGGTCTTTTACCAAATAGGGCTATCTTCTGTATACCAACCCCACCTTGTCAAAACACAACTGATTGGCTGAAACGCATTAAGAAGGAAAGAAATTCCACAAATTAACTTTTAACGAGGCGCACCTGTTAATTGAAATGCATTCCATGTGACTACCTCATGAAGCTGGTTGAGAGAATGCTAAGAGTGTGCAAAGCTGTCAGCAAGGCAAATAGTGGCTACTTTGAAGTATATCTCATATAAAATATTTGTGGTTAACATATTTTTGGTTAATACATGATTCCATATGTGTTATTTCATAGTTTTGATGTATTCACTATTATTCTACAATATAGAAAATAGTAAAAATAAAGAAAAACCCTTGAATAAGTAGGTGTGTGCAAACTTTTGACTGGTACTGTGTATGACCAAGGACATTCCAGATTTCTGCTAGTGATGAATTGTTGGTAGGCCTAACCATCAGTTTGGTTCTGTTTTGAATCAGCTGTGTCAGTAGTATATTTGTGAAGAATAGCTTCATCCAACAAACCTCAACAAATAGTAGGCCTACAGTTAGTATTTGACGGACATAGATTTGTGTACAGTAACCATATTGTCTTAGCATTTCCCTTTTAAAATCCCACTGTGGTAGCAGACTAGCAGTGTTTGTTTATCGAGCCCCATCCACACAGTGTTTGCTAATTGCTAATTCACATCTCTCTTTAGTTCTGTTGTATGGAGGAAAACATTTGTTTTCTCCATTTAACAAAGGGCTTCTGGGAGCTGAGTGAAAGTGTGAAACCAAGCAAAAAGTGTTGTGCAGAATATAATTCTCAAGTTGTCACACAATGAATCCCTGATTGGCTTTTAAATGTATCAAGGAGCTTTAATTAAATAATTTTGTTTTGAAGGTTTTCACACCACAGGATAGAAATTAGATTTGTATATTTTGTGTCCTGCCTGTATAATGTTTTAATTGTGCAACTTCCTAAATAATTCCTTACTATTCAGCTTCCAGTCCAATGTTAGAGGGACGGATTTGTTTAGATTAACACTTGAAAAGCACTCTGCAGCTTAAGGATGAGTGCACCGAGTACACTTAGCCTTGTTATGTAATCGCAAGCTGCACCAGTCTATTCCCCCAGGAAAAGATGTTGTAGTCAAAATAAGCTAAGTTGGCCTTTATATAAAGGTTGTTTTGCACCCTTATCTCTTTTAGATAAAAAGCAGCAGTGTGAGAGATGTTGTATTCTCCAGAGACAGATGGGGTATTTTTTTTTACCCACAGGGATTTCATGTTTGAGTTTGTACTTGCATCAACCAAACCGAATCGTTTATGTGTCCAACAGGGAAAAGACAGAGGATTTCAGCTGACTAGTGCCCTAACATACTTAATTAGTGGGTAGAAGACATTCACTGCACTTACAGTGCCTTGCGAAAGTATTTGGCCCCCTTGAACTTTGCGACCTTTTGCCACATTTCAGGCTTCAAACATAAAGATATAAAACTGTATTTTTTTGTGAAGAATCAACAACAAGTGGGACACAATCATGAAGTGGAACGACATTTATTGGATATTTCAAACTTTTTTAACAAATCAAAAACTGAAAAATTGGGCGTGCAAAATTATTCAGCCCCAGCTGTAAGTCGCTTGGGGTATGTCTCTATCAGTTTTGCACATTGAGAGACTGAAATGTTTTCCCATTCCTCCTTGCAAAACAGCTCGAGCTCAGTGAGGTTGGATGGAGAGCATTTGTGAACAGCAGTTTTCAGTTCTTTCCACAGATTCTCGATTGGATTCAGGTCTGGACTTTGACTTGGCCATTCTAACACCTGGATATGTTTATTTTTGAACCATTCCATTGTAGATTTTGCTTTATGTTTTGGATCATTGTCTTGTTGGAAGACAAATCTCCATCCCAGTCTAAGGTCTTTTGCAGACTCCATCAGGTTTTCTTCCAAAATGGTCCTGTATTTGGCTCCATCCATCTTCCCATAAATTTTAACCATCTTCCCTGTCCCTGCTGAAGAAAAGCAGGCCCAAACCATGATGCTGCCACCACCATGTTTGACAGTGGGGATGGTGTGTTCAGGGTGATGAGCTGTGTTGCTTTTACGCCAAACATAACGTTTTGCATTGTTGCCAAAAAGTTCAATTTAGGTTTCATCTGACCAGAGCACCTTCTTCCACATGTTTGGTGTGTCTCCCAGGTGGCTTGTGGCAAACTTTAAACAACACTTTTTATGGATATCTTTAAGAAATGGCTTTCTTCTTGCCACTCTTCCATAAAGGCCAGATTTGTGCAATATACGACTGATTGTTGTCCTATGGACAGAGTCTCCCACCTCAGCTGTAGATCTCTGCAGAGTGATCATGGGCCTCTTGGCTGCATCTCTGATCAGTCTTCTCCTTGTATGAGCTGAAAGTTTAGAGGGACGGCCAGGTCTTGGTAGATTTGCAGTGGTCTGATACTCCTTCCATCTCAATATTATCGCTTGCACAGTACTCCTTGGGATGTTTAAAGCTTGGGAAATCTTTTTGTATCCAAATCCGTCTTTAAACTTCTTCACAACAGTATCTCGGACCTGCCTGGTGTGTTCCTTGTTCTTCATGATGCTCTCTGCGCTTTTAACGGACCTCTGAGACTATCACAGTGCAGGTGCATTTATACGGAGACTTGATTACACACAGGTGGATTGTATTTATCATCATTAGTCATTTGGGTCAACATTGGATCATTCAGAGATCCTCACTGAACTTCTGGAGAGAGTTTGCTGCACTGAAAGTAAAGGGGCTGAATAATTTTGCACGCCCAATTTTTCAGTTTTTGATTTGTTAAAAAAGTTTGAAATATCCAATAAATGTCGTTCCACTTCATGATTGTGTCCCACTTGTTGTTGATTCTTCACAAAAAAATACAGTTTTATATCTTTATGTTTGAAGCCTGAAATGTGGCAAAAGGTCGCAAAGTTCAAGGGGGACGAATACTTTCGCAAGGCACTGTAGCTAACTCAGAGATAGACCAACATGGCTGAATAGAGATTGAGAAAGAGTCATCATGTTATTGGCTACATTGTATAGCTGGGGATGATAAACTGAAAATTATAGACACCGACCATACAGATGACTTATCGCAGGCAGAGATGTGGTATAGAAATGTGAAGTTTGAAATGAAATAAGTTTGCTAATATGGGTGATTGTTAATGATTGATTGCTACAACCATCAAAGTAGTAGTAGTAAGAGTTTAAAGGATCATTTAAAACACTGTGGTGCACATTAATGTTATAAACGTATCACTCTGTTTATTCATCAATTCAGGCAATGTATTGCAATATGGATTTTTGTCCATATCGCCTAGCTCCACTACATTGGCTATAGCATGAGCTATAGCATGACTATTATCCAGTCTAACAATCACTCAAGTCAACAACTAGAATGGACCTATCATGAGCACATGCTTAGCATACTCCACCCAGCAGGCTGTATTGTGTTGTGTTCTGTGTGTCTATGTCTATCTGCCTCCTCCACACCAGTGAGTACCTGTTGAGACAGATTAACCTGACAGTCAGTGGACAGGTCAGACAGGTCTGAAGAAAAAATCCCATTAGGCATGATCATGTGATGAAGGAGTGTTAACCTAGTCAACCATGTATACAACCTGGGTTGACAGTTGAGGCCTACATAATGGTTATGATATAATGATGGTGGTTGAAAGGAACCCAAGCAAAAGGATGTTGATTGACACACCTTGGCTGTTTCTCAATATGCATACTGCCTTGCTCCACACTCATGCTTCGAATGCATTCTCCGACAACGTTCTCTTGAGTAAGTTCTTGTGAGGACGAGAGTGTGGAGAATGCATAAAACATTACATTTGATAAGCACCCTACTGTATTACCTCAATCTTCACCTCCCCATTCACTGAACCTTCTTCCAGCCAGGACAGTGGCAACAATAGATGAAACAAGATATATGTTACGGAGTCTAGTTGATAGGTAATCGACTAGCCGGACTGTTCCACGGACTACGGTTGTAGGGAATTGTACAATGCACAAACAAGGCTATTGAACCTGACATTGGTGTCTGTCTTTATTCCTTTATCCAACATATCATACAGAAACATGGTGTCAGAAGTGGCTCGGAAAACACACGTTTGTTATTTTTGTAGCTAAGTACAGTATAGGCGCAGTTATAGGCGCAAAAGGCGTACAGCATCTCATCGGCTTTGCAAACTATCTTGCAAAGTTCATGCCACACCTATCAGTAGTCTGTGAGCCTCTGCGCCGGTTGCTAGACAAAGACACACCATGGCACTGGCTACCCAAGCACAAGGCCGCAGTGCAGGAGATGAAATCTCTGGCTTCATCCATGCCAGTGTTGCGCTACTACGACGTCATGAAGCCTGTCACAATCCAGAGCGACTCCAGCCAAAGTGGACTTGGATGTTGCCTTATGCAGGAAGGCCAGCCCGTTGCGTTTGCCTCGAGAGCGCTCACCCCCACCGAACAAAACTATGCACAAATTGAGAAAGAGTGCCCCAGCATCGTCTTCTCCTGCCAGTGATTCCATCACTACTTATATGGGCGAGACCTGGTCATCGCTGAAACTGACCACAAACCACTCATTGCCATATTCAGTAAACCTCTCCTCAACGCGCCCAAGAGGCTTCAAAGCATGCTCCTGACTCTGCAAAACTACAGCCTGAAGGTAATTTACAAGCCAGGACCAGAGATGTACATCAGCGACACACTGAGCAGGGCAACAACACAATGTACAGTGCACAATGCACTGTCTATCAGCGGCAGGCCATCTGTTTGCTACAGCAGGAACAACAAGATGTTCAACAGATCAATCAGGCAGACTACTTAAACGTCACAGATCACCGCCTAGCCCAGATAAGGCAACACACTGACAAGGACGAACACCTACAGTCACTGAAGTCCATGGCTCTCGCAGGTTGGCCATACCTGAAAGAGGAGACACCTTTCACAGTGAGAGAATACTGGACCTTTCGAGATGAGATCAGCGTGCAAAATGGCATCTTGTTCAGAGGTCAGAAGGTCATTATTCCCAAATCACTACGTCCAGAGATGCTTACCCGCATACACTCCAGTCACGTTGGAGGTGACGCATGCTACCGCCAGGCTCGTGAAACATTATACTGGCCAAACATGCAAGCAGAAATTAAAGACTTTGTCAGCAACTGTACCACATGCAACGAGTACGCAAAAGGAAACCATGATGTCACACGAACTGCCCACAAGGGCCTGGCAAATCGTCAGCATGGACTTATTCAGCCACAGACAAAAGGACTATCTTCTCATCGTTGATCACTACTCTGACTTTTGGGAAATTGAACTGCTCCCTGACTTGTCTGCAGAGACGGCCATAAAGCGCTGCAAGGCGCAGTTTGCAAGGCAAGGTCAGCCTGACAAGGTAATCACGGACAATGGCCCACAATTCACTGCACAGTTCAAGCGTTTCGCCTCAGAATGGGAGTTTGACCCTGTGACCTCTCCAAGACACCCAAAAGCAAATGGCAAGGCAGAATCAGCTGTCAAGATTGCAAAAAACTTGTTAAGCAGGGCCTTGCGCGACAGCAACGACGACCCATGGAAAGCGATCTTACAGCGGAGGAACACACCCACCGAAAACATGGACAGCAGCCCAGCACAACGCCTTCTGTCCAGACGTCTGAAGACTACCATCCCCGTAGCTAACAAGCTACTTGAGCCCTGCGTCATGGTTGGCGTCACGGACAAACCGCTTCTACGACCGGACTGCTCGAGACCTACCAGAGCTGGAGGTGGGTGAAACGATAAGGATGAAACCGCTGCCGGGAGACCACACAGGACTTTGGAGGCTGGGCACATGCCTGCAGAGAGTTGCACCACGTTCTTACCTGGTGGATGTTGGTGGCTCCCTCTATCGTCACAATCGGATGGATCTGCGCGTAGCAGAGCAGACAAACCAGAACACGCCATACACTCACCTACATGAGCTGGATCACAGTCCAGGCCTAAGGGAAAGGGGCGCAGAATTGAGACATGGGCCAACTGAAGGTGAGGCTTCTACCCCACCAAGCTCTCCAGCTCGTGCCCCTAATCCTACCCCTGTCAGAGCCAATACTTACTCACGGGTGGGTCGGCTGTGCAAGCCACCGGACAGGCTTACTCTGTAAGCAAGGGACTGTTAACTTGCCCTCGGTTAATTAAAATATATATTTTGTCTTAAATAATTAAATTAAATTAAAAAAGGATGACAACTGAAGTAAAAAGAAAATGTTATGCTTTTTCTATTGTTATGACCTGACTGTCTTTCAGCCAGGCCACTGGCAATAGAGACAAAACAAGATATACACAAAGCAACCATTTAAATTCATAACAATCAGCTAGCTATATCAGCTAGCTATATATGTTTCCTGTTACACTCCTTGCTTATGGCATAGACTGCAGACCAAATTTAAACTTGAGACTCTTGTTCCCCTTGCCCGTTTTAAATATTTATTGGAGGATTTGTATTTTTGTATTGCTTGTAACTGCTTCGGGTAATGCAAGTTAGGAATAACCTATGTGTAAATGTAACAATCTGCTGTTGTTTGTATTTTTTAGTTTTCTGTGATCACTTTGTTTGTGTTGTGTAATTTCTTAATCATTGTACCTAAATTGTATGTGTAAACATGTATACGCCGGGCCCAGCTGTAAAAGAGACCTTGGTCTCAGTCTGTGTTCCTTGTTGAAATGAAAGATATAATAATTGTCTACATTGATTTTTTTTTAAATTCGTTTTAAGGGGTTGCGTCATATTTCTTTGCGTACTTTCCGTTGAAGCTTGCATCGATGCATACCTCTAAATATGTACAAACGGAGTACGCACTCGAGAAGTGCCCTACATGCTCTGTTTCGCATACTTTGATTTGGACTCATATTCCGGCCCTCCCGTGCTCCCAATTTGCGTGTTCAGGGTACGGTAGTATGCATTATGAGAAACACCCCTTGTTTTCTGAATGTCTGAGATGTCAATGTTCTAGCCGGTGACGTCGACCGCCGAATGCCACCCGAATAAGGAGAGGGACCCACTTCGGCGGAAGTCATGACATGAGATGAGATATCAGTCAGGGAAAATGTAATATTTTAATATAGATTTGGCTTGTGGTCTGATATTTAAACGAATGATGTGATCTTATATTTTGAGTGAAATATCTGTGTTTTATCTTGATGTATTGATGAGGATATGCAAGGACAATGCTTAGAGTTTAGTGAAATCTACTGTAGCTTTTGAGGATTTGTACCATGCTGTCAGTCACAATGAATGAAAGATGGTTATGTTCTGTATGTGCTGGTGGAGGTAAATTACCTCTATTGATTTATGTCAACGTATTATTTTCTTGATTTACTTGATCTTCTCACCACCTTGCTCTGTGGTAAGTATTTTGTACCAAAGCCCATTTTTATTGCTGGATTAGGTAACTCTCAGAATTGTCGTGTTAGTCTTGTAAACTCCATTCTGCTCCTATTCAGGCAATCTGGACCTGCAAGGCTTTGAGCCACAGTTTTCATTACCCTAGCATTGTTCAGACTTGTCAGACATTACACATGTTCTATACATCAAAATCTGCTTTCATTCGTGATGTTTGATGTTGGCTTTGATGTTTCTTCCAAATACCAAATTGAACATTTTATTGAAAGATGTTTCACTTGTTATATGTAGTCTATGTGTGAGCGTGTAGTAGGCTACTCTCTCAAATGCCACAGTTTAAAGGTATGTTATGCATCAGCCATGCCTGTCTTACACTGTTCCAACAACGTGATTCATTAGTTTGTGCATACCGTACTATCACCTAACTAGTTAAGGCAAAATGTTAGGCTACATTCTTGTGAGGTAGTGATAGAATCCCAATGTCCTTGGAGGTATGAATAAATTAACTTGATGTCACTCTGCTTATTTAGTAAAGTGACATCCTTTTGTTGTGATCATCACACCAGTGTCATCTAGAGACCATGACTCCACTCTCTGCTGTCCCTCTCCATCTGCTGCTAAGAACCAGCCAGAGCCTGTCCCAAGTCCCACAGCTCCTGAGAGCTCCTGAACACCACAGCCACGTCCAGATGACTTATTTAAGCACTTCATCAATATTTAAATGAAGAGGGTAGAGGATCCCCTGTGGAGTGCCAGGATGAGAGAAGACGGAGCAGTTGCTACTCTATAAATAACATTTTTATCATCAGCCCTGATGAGATAAGATGATGTGCAGTAGTAGCTACTTCATGGATGGGTACTCCCTTTACCTCACACCTGTTCTGATTTACACACTGCTGTTCTGGAATGGATGCAGAGCACTTACTGCAGGCAGTTTGAACTTTGAAGGTCTCGTGGTGTGTCACTGTTCAAAGGGCCAGTTTTACTCAGTCATTTTATTGCCTTTTCCAGTAGCAGTGTCTTGACTTAAAGATACAATAGATATTTGAAAATCCTCTGTGGCTCAATATCAATATCTGGGAAGCCAAAACAAATATATCTGCTGTTAGAACACAGTGTCCACAGCTGTAACTGGTGACTTGACAGTGTTCTAAACTACTAGAGGGCAAAGGAGATCTCATTGTGATGACTGATTCAGCCCAGACGCTAATTCTGGAGCCCCTCTGGCCCTGTCTGACACTCACACTGTGCCACAGTCATTAGGAGGTCAGTATTTGTCATCAGGACCAACTTAGGTTAGGAAGCCTTCACACCTGCTGCCACGTTTACCGCACACTCTTCACTTCCATTTCATTAAGAACCCACTGAACTTACTTGCTGTAAACTGATTAGCTAGCATAGTTAGTTAGCTGTAATAATGGGGGACCCACCCAACAATGTCTCTCTGTTTCTCACAAACTATAGTTTTGGCAAGTTGGTTAAGACATCTACTTTGTGCATGACACAAGTAATTGTTCCAACAATTGTTTACAGACAGATTATTTCACTGTATCACAATTCCAGTGGGTCAGAAGTTTACATACACTGTGCCTTTAAACAGCTTGGAAAATTCCAGGAAATGATGTCATGGCTTTAGAAGCTTCTGACAGACTAATTGACATCATTTGAGTCAATTGGAGGTGTACCTGTGGATATATTTCAAGGCCTACCTTCAAACCCAGTGCCTCTGCTTGTCATCATGGGAAAACCAAAATAAATCAGCCAAGACCTTAGAAAAAAAATTGTAGACCTCCACAAGTCTGGTTCTTCCATGGGAGTATTTTCCAAATGCCTGAAAGAATCACGTTCATCTGAACAAACAGTACGCAAGTATAAACACCATGGGACCACGCAGCCGTCATACCGCTCAGGAAGGAGACGCATTCTGTCTCCTAGAGATGATCATACTTTGGTGTGAAAAGTGCAAATCAATCCCAGAACAACAGCAAAGGACCGTGAAGATGCTAGAGGAAACAGGTACAAAAGTATCTATATCCACAGTAAAACAAGTCCTATATCGACATAACCTAAAAGGCCGCTCAGCAAGGAAGAAGCCACTGTGTAGTGCATTATATAGTAATTAGGGTGACATTTTGGACACGCTCTGGGCCATGAAGGGACAGTGTGTGTCTGTGGGTCGCAATGGAGCCCACCTGACTGGGGCACAGTCACTCTCTCTAGCTCCTCCTCATCACTGCCATATGAATTAATCCAACATGCCTCAATACCACTGGGACTCCTCAGTCCTCTTTAGCCTCCATAAGCATTATACCATGACAGACAGACACACACACAGTCACGTAGAGTAGGCCAGAAGGCTATACTGGAAAACCTGACCTCTATCAAAATAAAAAGATGGCGGAGCCACAAAAGTTATTCTGTGCAAGGGTGTTTATTTACAAAGTGATTCCGGAACAAAAACAACAGTACTGCCATCATCCAAAAAGCCTCCCCATGAACTGAAAGAGAGGCTCCTTTTGTAGGGCTAGCCCCTCCACTCAGAACAATTAATTAAGCAATTACCTCGTCAAACCTACATTTTCCATTAACTAAACATACTAAAGTATATACATTGCAACATGTTTATGAAACAATATCACAACAATTACATCACTACTGACAGTGTCTTTCAATATGCACATTTTACATTAATGAGCCATTTGGGATAGGCACTATAAAGTCAGCCCAATTCCCTTTGCTCGGTTCTTATCCAGCATACCCGGAAGCTACAGAGATGGAGAGAGAGAGGAACAGAACAAACAAACAACGCGCTCATCCATAACATCGATAAGTAAAATACATATTGCTTGTATTAAATATGAACATTGACATAAGTGTGAAATGTATGTACTAAGACAGAGAAGTTAACTTGTGTGTCGACCCACATTGTTAACTTATCTTATAATGGAGCAGGGAGGAGTGATGAATGTGTTTGTGCGTTAAATAACCAAATACTGCCCGTGGTCAGTGACGGACTTCTACGTCACACACACACAGGCATACATGCTTACAGAGAGAGAGAGAGAAACACACACAAGTACTGGTGGTGCGCGGGTCAGCTGTTTGTTCACCTGCCTGCAATTGCTAATAACCCATCCACAACTGACAGAAAATTAAAATATGACGCCCTAACCCGCAAATATAGAAAATGCACTGTTGGCTATAGTCAGAGACAGAGTAACAATATTTTGCCTAATTTAGATACGTTTCTGCTGATCATTTTAAAATCACACCTTTTTTAACTGCATATTCACATTCTCTCAAGATGCTGAAAGAAAGAAATAATATTTCTTCACTCCTATTCCCGGGTCAAAATGTACTTTCAGTGTATCATTTTCTGCAGGAGTTAATATTAATGCTATTAAGGCTATTAAGAAATTATAGACCGTCAGTCACTGTCCAGATTTCAGTTTCCATTTAACCCATCTGAACGATAGTCTACACTTCCCTTGATGTGCCTCACAAGCATCACACATAACATAGGCACTGCTAACATCCTTTTTTAACACCACCAAATCTTTCCTAAACATTACATTTCTGTCCCTCCCTTCTCATTATTTTCAACTCTGCGTTTCACAGCTTTTCTCTTATTGAATAAAACTCTGACTTTGTCCTTTTTGCCTTAGTATATTTACCTTAACTTTTTCTGCCCGTTCACCAAAAGCGTTTGGTGATTGGCATGTAGGCTATTTGGCGCGTGTACAGTTAGGCCCTAAAGCTTAGGCTTACGCACTAATGTCAAATAGCCTACAAATAATCAAATAAAAACCTAAATGTAGCCTATAGATAGATAGATAGATAGATAGATAGATAGATAGAAATTGATACATTTGTGGATGTTTTGATATATTTGTATTTTTTTTCGACTCGACAGCCACACACCCGCCATTCATCCACACAATATTTCATGGCCCTAAACCCGCACGCCATGCAGATATAACGGGGACTGCGGGTTATGAGTCAACCAGCAAATCACAAGCACACACATACATACATACATACACACACACACACACTCAGAGCATTGGTAATGATGTTAGCAATGAGGAATCAGGAATCCACACCCACCCAGTATATCTTCAAAGTATAGGATTAACATGCAAATATAGGGCTATTAAGCCTAGTCCTGGACTAAGAAGTGCTTTCAATGGAGAATCTCCATTGAGAATGATTTTTAGTACAATACTTAATTTGTGTCTAGGAAAAAGGCCCATGGTCTATTTAGGAAAAATATATGTAGATATTCTGACATAAGGTTTGTGTCGACTAAAGTACATACAACATCCATCTATGTCATGAGAAAACTGTGCCCCAAGCAACCCCCAAATACTGAAATTCTTCTAAATGTTTCTTGGAGGCCATAGAAATGGTGCTCCTGTGGCTAGTAGGACATTCTTAACTGGATTAGAGCTATGTTTGTTTATCGAGGGTGGTTCTGCAGTGATGGGCTCAGACAGGAGAGAGGATCAGTAGAGAACACAGAAGGAGGAGGAGAATGATGAGGAGGAGGAGGCACCACCGCACCATCTCTTAGACTTTCTAAACTATTACGCCCTTAATGAGATTTTTCAAAATGCTTAATGTTGCAACAGATAGAGGCTCTTATAACTTTAATAGCACAATAAAATAAAAGAGAGAGAAAGATAAGCACACATACAATCACACACATAGTGACAGAGAGGGAGGCACTGAATGATGGAGGGAAAGAGAAAGAGGTTGCCTTAAAGTCGCGTCGCTCAAAAAAGTACCAATCCAACTGGAGATGACACATTAATTCACTCCTGACTTTATTTCTCCTACTGTGGCTTTTATCATCATGAATATTTCAGACACATACATTGTGAATGAGGGAGAGGGGAAAAACAAGCTATCCTCTCCTCTCACCCCCACTGCACCGCCCTCCCCTCACACACACACAACTTCCCAACGTTTTCATACACACTCACCCCAAAACAGCCCCCCAGTCTTGCTATGAAAACACTGGCAGTGTGTGTGATTTTGTGTGTGCACATGAATGCGTGTATGTGAAAGGAGGAGAAAGATACTGCATGTACTGTATGCGTGTGTTAAGAGTTAGCTCCAGCTAATCGGTGATCCTTCTCTCTGCTGGACGGATGATGTCAGGAGAGTTAACATGAAAGGGAAGAGAAGAGAGAGCTCTGCTGTAAGTCCCTGCCAACAAGACAAAACGTCCTTTTCCTCCTTATTTTTCCTTCCTCTCTTCCTCCTCTATCAGTCTCTCTCTCTTTCATTATACTGTACCAGAAAGAGGGGATTACTGTGTTGAGGTACAGTACATTGTTAAAAAGCAGCAGTCATTTCTGCTCTACTGTGATAGAGTGTATAACAGCTCTGGGAGAGTCTGTGAGACAGGGAAGGAGGAGGAGCAGAGGAGGAGGATCGGTGGGTGTGGGTGTGTGTGGGGCCTGGAGAAGCCACTCCTCCTCTGTGCTGATTCCAGCCGTCACTGGGCTAATGAAGCCCACACCGCTCTGCCAGTGTGTCATACTGTCACCAGCCTGGAGGACTGAGCACACACACGGCAGCGGGACAGTCTGCCTCCACTCACTCGGCCTCAGGAAGAGCTGGAGAGAAGAGAGAGGAAGGAAGGAGTGGATATTATTTTTATCTCCTTTATTTATCTCTGCCGGTGGATCAGACTGAGACTACATACTGTAAGATAGAGAGTTTCTCTGAGCAAAGCCGCCTCCCCCGCGGCCGGGGTTCTTGGATTAGTCCTTCCTGGTGTCGATAGTGAATAGACCTGCGGACCGAACCAGCATGGGGAACCAGGCGGGTAGGCTGGAGGAACCTGAGTCAGGTCTGCTACCTTACCGTACTGTATCGTATGCCAGCTTAGCTCTGTTCACTCACCACTACTCTCTCCATCACTGAGGCTATCTATACTCATTCACTTCATCAGTATCTCTTTCACTCACTCTCTCCCCCCCCCCCCCCCTTCTCTGTCCCTCTTTGCTCTATTGATGTGAGGCAAACAAAGCCATGCATTGCCAAACAGCTTAGTTATGAATCTGATGCCATGTCAGAAAATCCCATTTAAAGGTTAATTATCAGACATAGAGAGCTGTACAGTCCCAGTGGCTCTATTTGTACTGTAGGTTTACTTGGCCCTTCTTCTCTTATTCATCACATTCTAAGAAGAAGGATATTCATTGACTAGTAGTGTGTGTGTGTCTGTGTGTGTGGTTCACGATATCTGGACATGAAAAGTGCTGAGTGTGTTTTATCTTCCAGCAGCTTCCTCTCTGTCAGAGGCAGGCAGGGAATCAGCCAGTGGAGATGGTATCGCTGTCCCATGCAGCTTCTCTCTCTTTCTGTCTCTCGCCTCTCTCTTTTCGCCTCTCGCTCGCTCTCTCGCCTCTCCTCTCTCTCTGTCTCTCTCTCCCTCTGCTGCCCTAAGGATAGACTGCTTAATACATTTACATTTCAAAGTCTCTGTTAACTTAATTTAGCAGCCTTTAACTTCACATTAGTCAGAGAAACCATTGGTATCTCTGTCTCCCTTCTTGCTTCTTTCTGTTCTCTCATCAACAAATGTTCCTTTCAGGTTGTGTCCTACCTCTGTCCTATCCATGAACAGCATATCCGCATTATCAGCCCCTGTCTGTGGGCTCATTGCCTCCTCTAGTGTAAAATAACTTGTTGCACAGCTGACAAAGAGGTGTGTGTGTAAGTGCTGCGTATGCATCTTTGTGTGTGCATGTTTGTGTTTATGAGTGTGTGTGTGGGAGCACCTCTGTAGCCGGATCTCTTTCCACCCAGTGTGTGCAGCCAGTGAAGTCCCTGTGTCACTCACAGTGTGGCCAAGAAGGCAATAGAGAAAAGCCAGGCAGGCAGCCTGTGAGGCCACAGCCCACACCTCACAGTGTAGCGTTGTCAGTTAGTGAGTGTTGTCGTGTCATTTCGGAGCGGTAGTGTGTGTGGTGTGAGAGAGCATGGTAGGCTCTGATTCGGAGACTACAGTATAGCTGCTGCATGCCAGCAGGAGAGATTAGACTCTTGGTACCTGTCACACACATGTCTCTACTATAGAGCATTGGCTATTTCATACACAGAATACAGTATATTGTTGTTCACATATCATGTAGGTGTTTTTGTTGTTTACATTTAGGATTTGGTTTCTGGCCAAGGCGTAATGAAGACATCAATGAAGTCATTTGAATTTTGTCACTAAGGATTTCATAACTGTTCTTATTACTGTAGATTTATATCTGCCAAATTTGGGGTAAAAACCAGTTCAGACATGAGTCCTCTGTACTGAACACACAGTGTGAGGTGAGGTGTCCTCAAGCTTCTCATGGTGACTTGTACTCTATAACAACTGGAAGGCGTCCCATAAGCCCTGTGGTGTGATCCATCTATGCTGTCACTTCCTGCTGTCTGTCTGACACTGTTTTTTCCTCCATCGGAATGTATGTGTGTGCATGCGCGTGTGCGCACTCGTGTGTGTCCATTTCATATGAGGCTAAACATCATCCAATTACAGCCTCCTTGTGTAGCATCTGTCATCTGTCAAGTATTTGTATCACGTACAGTATGTTTTATATACAGTGCACAAAACATTAAGCTATTTCCATAACAGACTGACCAGGTGAATCCAGATGTAAGCTATGATCCCTTATTAATATCAATTGTTAAATCAACTGCAATCAGTCTAAATGAAGGGGAGGAGACCGGTTAAAGAAGGATTTTTAAGCCTTGAGACAATTGAGACATGGATTGTGTATGTGTGCCATTCAGAGGGGGAATGACAAGAAAAAAGATTTAAGTGCCTTTAAAAGGGGTATGGTAGTAAGTCCCAGACGCACCGGTTTGTGTCAAGAACTGCAATACTGCTGGATTTTTTATGCTCAACAGTTTCCTGTGTGTATCAAGAATGGTCCACTATCCAAAGGACATCCAGCCAAGAGTTCATGTCCCAACGAATTGAGTCTGTTCTGAGGGTAAAGTATTCTTAATATAGAGAGAGCTTTTACTATCCTCAGTGGAGTCACACACACTCGGCTACATATCAAATGTGTTGTTATTATAAATGGATCATGACTATGTTTGATATGAAGCCATAGATAGAGGTTATTTTAAGATGATAGTGTTAGAGGGTTGAGTGAGGGCGTAACTTTCCTCAATGGAGTCACACACAGATTACATCAAATGTAAAGCATCATGAACTGACCATGACTATGTTTGATATGGATCCACAGATACAGGTTATTTTAGGATGTTGGAGAGTGCTGTGGGCCTGATGTTCAGTGAAGTAACTAGAGGAGTAATCTCTCGTGATGAACTTTGATGAAAAAATGTAATCTAGTTAGCTAGCGCAGGAATGGTTATATGTTCTGAGATTAGGCTACTAAAGAAGAGAAACTGGCCTTGGATCAGGTGCTGGAAACAGTGTTTGATTGTTTCATCTTTACCATCTCCTTCTAAAGGAGTTTTGAATCTAAACAGATGGTTTATCTGTGATATCATTAGGACTAATTCTGGGAAGTCTTTAATAATCAGAGTAATGATCACTCCTCTTTAGTTGGGTCGTTACAGTGTAATGCATCAGCAATCACAGTAATTTCACTGTACGATCCATCACAATATAAGGTTTTCAATACCAGGCTAGGAAGAGTAATTTACACTCCTTTACACATAGAGTACCAGTCAAAAGTTTGGACACGTCTACTCATTCAAGGGTTTTTCTTTATATTTTACAATTTTCTACATTGTAGAATAATAGTGAAGACATCAAAACTATAAAATAACACACATGGAATCATGTAGTAACCAAAAAAGTGTTAAACAAATCAGATTCTTCAAAGTAGCCACCCTTTCCCTTGATGACAGCTTTGCACACTCTTGGCATTCTTGTTATAAGCTCATTTGTGGAATTTCTTTCCTTCTTAATGCGTTTGAGCAAATCAGTGGTGTTATGACAAGGTAGGGGTGGTATACAGAAGATAACTCTATTTGGTAAAAGACCAAGTCCATATTATGGCAATAACAGCTCAAATAAGAAAATAGAAACGATAGTCCATCAGTATTTTATGTATTGAAGGTCAGTCAATCCGGGAAAATATCAAGAACTTTGAAAGTCTCTTCAAGTGCAGTTGGAAAAACCATCATGCGCTATGATGAAACTGGCTCTCATGAGGACCGTCACAGGAAAGGAAGACCCAGAGTTCATTGGCGTTACCAGCCTCAGAAATTGCAGCCCAAATAAATGATTCACAGAGCTCAAGTAACAGACACATCTCAACATCAACTGTTCAGAGGAGATTCCGTTAATTATTTTATTTATTTATTTCACCTTTATTTAACCAGGTAGGCCAGTTGAGAACAAGTTCTCATTTACAACTACGACCTGGCCAAGATAAAAGCAGTGCGACATAATCAACAACACAGAGTTACACATAAACAAACGTACAGTCAATAACACAAAAGAAAAGAAAATATAGAAAAATCTATGTACAGTGTGTGCAAATGTAGAAGAGTAGGCAGGTAGGCAATAAATAGACCATAGTGAAAATAATTACAATTTAGCATTAATACTGGAGTGATAGATGTGCAGATGATGATATGCATGTAGAGATACTGGGCTGCAAAAGAGCAAGAGGGTAAGTAATGTTATGGGGATGAGGTAGTCGGGTGTGCTATTTACAGATTGGCTGTGTACAGGTACAGTGATCGGTAAGCTGCTCTGACAGCTGATGCTTAAAGTTAGAGAGGGAGATACAGTGGGGCAAAAAAGTAGTTAGTCGGCCACCAATTGTGCAAGTTCTCCCACTTAAAAAGATGAGAGAGGCCGATCATTTTCATCATAGGTACACTTCAACAATTGACAGAAAAAAATGAGGAAAAAAAATCCAGAAAATCACATTGTAGGATTTTTTATTTATTTATTTGCAAATGATGGTGGAAAATAAGTATTTGGTCAATAACAAAAGTTTATCTCAATACTTTGTTATATGCCCCTTGTTGGCAATGACAGAGGTCAAAAGTTTTTTGTAAGTCTTCACAAGGTTTTCACACACTGTTGCTGGTATTTTGGCCCTTTCCTCCATGCAGATCTCCTCTAGAGCAGTGATGTTTTGGGGTTGTTGCTGGGAAACACAGACTTTCAACTCCCTCCAAAGATTTTCTATGGGGTTGAGATCTGGAGACTGGCTAGGCCACTCCAGGACCTTGAAATGCTTCTTACGAAGCCACTCCTTCGTTGCCCGGGCGGTGTGTTTGGGATCATTGTCATGCTGAAAGACCCAGCCACGTTTCGTCTTCAATGCCCTTGCTGATGGAAGGGGGTTTTCACTCAAAATCTCACGATACATGACCCCATTCATTCTTTCCTTTACACGGATCAGTCATCCTGGTCCCTTTGCAGAAAAACAGCCCCTAAGCATGATGTTTCCACCCCCATGCTTCACAGTAGGTATGGTGTTCTTTGGGTGCAACTCACCATTCTTTGTCCTCCAAACACAACGAGTTGAGTTTTTACCAAAAAGTTATATTTTGGTTTCATCTGACCATATGACATTCTCCCAATTTTCTTCTGGATCATCCAAATGCTCTCTAGCAAACTTCAGACGGGCCTGGACATGTACTGGCTTAAGCAGGGGGACACGTCTGGCACTGCAGGATTTGAGTCCCTGGCGGCGTAGTTTGTTACTGATGGTAGGCTTTGTTACTTTGGTCCCAGCTCTCTGCAGGTCATTCACTAGGTCCCCCCCCGTGTGGTTCTGGGATTTTTGCTCACCGTTCTTGTGATCATTTTGACCCCACGGGGTGAGATCTTGCGTGGAGCCCCAGATCGAGAGAGATTATCAGTGGTCTTGTATGTCTTCCATTTCCTAATAATTGCTCCCACAGTTGATTCCTTCAAACCAAGCTGCTTACCTATTGTAGATTCAGTCTTCCCAGCCTGGTGCAGGTCTACAATTTTGTTTCTGGTGTCCTTTGACAGCTCTTTGGTCTTGGCCATAGTGGAGTTTGGAGTGTGACTGTTTGAGGTTGTGGACAGGTGTCTTTTATACTGATAACAAGTTCAAACAGATGCCATTAATACAGGTAACGAGTGGAGGACAGAGGAGCCTCTTAAATAAGAAGTTATAGGTCTGTGAGAGCCAGAAATGTTACTTGTTTGTAGGTGACCAAATACTTATTTTCCACCATAATTTGCAAATAAATTCATTAAAAATCCTACAATGTGATTTTCTGGAATTTTGTTTCTCATTTTGTCTGTCATAGTTGAAGTGTACCTATGGTGAAAATTACGGGCCTCTCTCATCTTTTTAAGTGGGAGAACTTGCACAATTGGTGGCTAACTAAATAGTTTTTTGCCCCACTGTATACGACTCCAGCTTCAGAGATTTTGCAATTCGTTCCAGTCATTGTCCGCAGAGAACTGGAAGGAAAGGCGGCCAAATTAAGTGTTGGGTTTGGGGATGACCAGTGCAATATACCTGCTGGAGTGTGTGCTACGGTTGGGTATTGCTATGGTTACCAGTGAGCTGAGATAAGGTGGGGCTTTACCTATCAAAGACTTATAGATGACCTGGAGCCAGTGGGTTTGGCGACGGACATATAGTGAGGGCCAGCCAACGAGAGCATACAGGTTGCAGTGGTGGGTAGTATATGGGGCTTTGGTGATAAAACCAGGCCTTCATGGTCAAATTGCTGCAAATAAACCACTACTAAAGGACAGCAATAAGAAGAAAGTACTTGCTTGGGCCAAGAAACATGAGCAATGGACATTAGACCGGTGGAAATCTGTCCTTTGATCTAATGAGTCCAAATTTGAGACTTTTGGTTCCAACCACCGTGACTTTGTGAGATACAGAGTAGGTGAACAGATGATCTCCTCATGTGTGTTTCCCACAGTGAAGCATGTAGAAGGAGGTGTGATGGTGTGGGGGTGCTTTGCTGGTGACACTGTCTGTGATTTATTTAGAATTCAAGGTACACTTAAGCAACATGGCTACAACAGCATTCTGCAGCGATACACCATCCCATCTGGTTTGAGCTTAGTGGGACTTTCATTTGTTCTTCAACAGGACAATGACCCAACACACCTCCAGGTTGTGTAAGGGCTAATTGACCAAGAAGGAGAGTGATGGAGTGCTGCATCACAATCCCCCGACTTCAACCCAATTGAGATGGTTTGGGATGAGTCGGACCGCAGAAAAAGCAAGGAAACGCAACAAGTGCTCAGCATATGTGGGAACTCCTTCAAGACTGTTGGAAAAGCATTCCAGGTGAAGCTGGTTGAGAGAAAGCCAAGAGTGTGCAAAGGGTGGCTACTTTGAAGAATCTAAATTATAAAATATATTTTGATTTGTTTAACACTTTTTGGGTTACTACATGATTCCATGTGATTTCATAGTTTTGATGTCTTCAGTATTATTCTACAATTTAGAAAATAGTAAAAAATTAAGAAGAACCCTTGAATGAGTAGGTGTGTCCAAACTTTTGACTGATACTGTATGTATACACACACACGCACACATGCTCTGTATTATAATTTGAAGCGGTCTACTGTAAAGTTTATCAATCATGCTATTATTATTCACAGAACAGTGTTCAGCCATACTGGCCTACTTTCAGATCCAAATCCATGTAAACCAGAGCTGTCTGGAGGCAGAATAAAAGCCCCGTCCATGGTGAACTGTGGCGACTGGCAAGATGTTTGTCAAGTGAGGTGAGAAGGGGAGTCAGAGAGAGAGAGAGGGTTAGAGCGTTTCTCATGCTCAAAAAAGGATAGTGAGCTTGCACGGCCCTGTGGGTTTCTTGCCCATGCAGCATGGCCAGGATGTTTGGAGGTAGTGGTAATGCAGGAAAAGCTGCCAGAATGTTGGGAAAGCAGAGAAGCGTTTGATAGTTCTGGAGTGTTTTTGTCTGATATCAATGCAGCAATAACAATGTTGGTCACTGGAACAACATGACTGTTTGTTGTCTTTGCTCACACTTGGACATCAGAAGTTTCAGTGAAGGAGAGCGATAGGCTAGACAGTCTACTACACACAGTGCTGGAGAGACTTTCTCAGGACACACAACAACAACCCACAGGAAAAGATTCCTCATCCGAAACAACACTATGTAACCAAACTAATCAGACTGTGATAACACAGGCTTTGTCTCTCAGGGAATTGCAGTGTGTCTGCTGAGAAAGTACATGTACAGTTCTTATTGTTCTGATAAACGTCTGTTCCTGACCTGACACTTTCACAATAGTCGACTTATCACATTCAGTATACACTAAGTATAAAGCAAGAGCAGAGTGGGTTGGGTGGGCTCCTGGGGCTGCTGGCAGACGATGGATAGCTCCTTATGTTTATGAGGGCGAGGCTTGGATAGATTTGGTATTTTAAGGAAGAGTGTATAGTATGGAAGGGAGAAGGAAGAATCAATGTTGTACTTTGAAGTTTTCGGGCTGTGTATTTTTTCCAGATATGCTTGTTTTGATATAGGCTAAATTGTATTCAAATAGTTTATACAAAAGAGCGAAATATAGAAAATAATTTACCCTTTTACCTTTATATGCTCACTGAGTGTACAAAATATTGAGTTGCACCCCCTTTTGCCCTCAGAACAGCCTCAATTCGCCTGGGAATGGACTCTACAAGGTGTTGAAAGCGTTCCACAGGGATGCTGGCCCATGTTGACTCCAATGCTAACAAGTGACATCAATGAGGGATCATAGCTTTCACCTGGAATCACCTGGCCAGCGTAGGTCATGTTTTGTACACGTGTATAATACTGTATGTGTTATACATACCGAAACAGAGAGAGTCTCTGCTGAGAGAGAGAGAGAGAGAGAGGTAGTGAGTGATGTAGTGTTCAGGTTATGCGATGCAATCACCTGCAGATGGGCGGCAACGTGCTGCTGGGTTCTTGGGCGAAGCTGTGTGTGTGTGCGTGCGTGCGTGCATCCCCGTCAGCAAAATTCACACACCACACCTCCCTGACAGCTGGGCTGCTTTAATACATGCAGGGCAATCAGGGCATTGTCTCTCACATTCCTCCTTTCACTGGGAGGGATACCTCTCATTATGACATTTACTGTACTGTTTGTCTGTCCCTCCGTTTTGCTGACTCACCCATAGAAAGTGCTTAGACTATTATAAGCCTGCCCTTTTTTACACTGTCGTGTCAAACCCAACCGTAATGTGCTGGCTTGTAGAAACTACAGCCACTATGTTAGATGTAGCATAATTCTCAACATGTCATGTTGACATTGGCAACTGAAAGACTCTCTCTTAATTAATAAACAATATGTTCATTGTTTTTGACATGAATATCTAATTTGTTTGCAGAAATGTTTGTGATTTTGTTGAGATCCATTGCACCTGGTGGATACTCCTCAAGAGCTGGGCAGAGTCAGACCATGACACGATGAGCATTAGCAAAACACCAAAGAATGTGGAAAGAAAGACCAGAGGAATCTGCAGCCACAGCACTATTTTGTTACATAAATATTCTCATTGGAGACAGACCAACATCAGGATTCAGGAAACAGGCCAAAAAGAGGAGGCTCAGTGAGTTGCTGTATCCAGAGGTAGCAGGTAAACCTGTGTTCAAATACTATTCATAATAATTGTAAATATGTTATCTGTGTTTGATTGACCTTACCTGGCTTAATGGATCAATACAATAGTGCCAAATATCTGCAAACCCTACCCATCTGGTGCTCCAGGACAACACTTTTTTTTTAAAGATTTAAAATAGTATTTGAACCCAGGTCTGGAAGTATCACCAGTGTGGCTTTCCAGTTTCCACCACTGCAGTTACCAGGGAGCAGCCAGTAATTCTATGTGTTCTGTGTTTGCAAAGCAAGGTGTGTTTAAATGTCCTGTTTGTGTGTGATGAAACATGGGCTCATACCCAGTAGGGGAGAGTGGGGTAAGTTGAGCCAAAGGGGTAAGTTAAGACACCTTTGTTTCCAGGAAACCATACACAAAATGAATAATTTTACCAAATATTTAGGAAGAGGTCATCATTTCATGGAATCTGTGAAAGAAGAAACCACATGGAAAAAGTGGTGAGCAAGTTAGGTCCAAAAAACGATTTCCACCAACTCAAATCAAGGTCGCGACAATTGCAGTGAGGTCGAGTGATCAAATTAACATCCTGCATCTGTATACATCAGTTGGGGTCTCTATAAGATTCAATACGGGGTATTGAAAGTGCATCCTTGTAACTGTGTGGGCTA
The DNA here is from genome assembly GCF_002021735.2 of Oncorhynchus kisutch. NCBI lineage: Eukaryota > Metazoa > Chordata > Actinopteri > Salmoniformes > Salmonidae > Oncorhynchus > Oncorhynchus kisutch. The sequence continues at coordinate 22,670,992 of NC_034201.2, forward strand.
ATATAGTCAACAATGTTTGCCTTTGGGTAAGTTGAGGCAGTAGTTGAGCAAATGGGAAGTTGAGCTAATTGAAGTGTTTTCTACCCAGGTGTAATGTAAGGCATTATTACTGGGATAACAGGGCCTGGCCTTCTAGGAGTTCCTCTGTCCAGTGTCTGTGTTATTTTGCCCATCTTAATCATTTATTTTTATTGGCCATTCTGAGATATGGCTTTTTCTTTGCAACTCTGCCTAAAAGGCCAGCATCCCGGAGCCGCCTCTTCACTGTTGACATTGAGACTGGTGTTTTGCAGATACTATTTAATGAAGCTGCCAGTTGAGAACTTGTGAGGTGTCTGTTTCTCAAACTAGACACTCTAATGTACTTGTCCGCTTGCTCAGTTGTGCACTTTCTATTCTGGTTAGAGCCAGTTTGCACTGTTCTGTGAAGGTAGTTGTACACAGCGTTATATGATACCTCCAGTTTCTTGCCAATTGCTCGCATGGAATAGCCTTCATTTCTCAGAACAAGAATAGACTGACGAGTTTCAGAAGAAAGTTTTTTGTTTCTAGCCATTTTGAGCCTGTAATCGAACCCACAAATGTTGATGCTCCAGATACTCAATTAGTCTAAAGAAGGCCAGTTGTATTGCTTCTTTAATTAGAACAAACAGTTTTCCCCTGTGCTAACATAATTGCAAAAGGGTTTTCTAATGATCAATTAGCCTTTTAAAATGATCAACTTGGATTAGCTAACACTACGTGCCATTGAACACAGGAGTGATGGTTGCTGATAATGGGCCTCTGTACGCCTATGTAGATATTCCATTAAAAAAAAAAATCTGTTTCCAGCTAGAATAGTCATTTACAACAATTAACAATCTACGCTCCATTTCTGATCAATTTGATGTTCTTTTAATGGACAAAATATGTACTTTTCTTACGTGTTGCATTTATATTTTTGTTCAGTGTAGATCAATAATTGATCTTTTGAGAGCGAAATGTTGCTACCGTGACTCAAGAGGGAAAAATAACTCTAACTGCCATGGTACGATATAGAGATCATAACACACCCACATCGAATCAAGAAGATGCAAATCTCATTTTTTCTTAACGAGCAGCAGGAAAACACATGCGGAATTTGTGAGTTCAGCCCCCCTTTAAGTTGTTTGTCTCATCTCTTGATAAACATTTAATTTCAAACACCCCCTGTTAGCAACATATGCCGATATCCTCACTACTGCACAATGTAATTAGTTTGACTTTTGGTCGTCTGGGGAAAGGGTGGTGAAGGGAGGTGAACAAGTATTTTTCCCAATAATACCTTCTAAGTCCTCTGTGTGGAAATCTCTCTCATAGTAACCAAGGTGGCATAGCAGTTCAGACGTCTTTTGTCCTCGTCTTGTCGTGTCCTGTATATATATATATTTACAACTTTTTTCACATACATTTTATTTTCATCTTCAAAACACTCTCCTGCAACCCGCCTCACCAATGTATATTTATAAAAAAGTATTATTTACCTCAAATCTGTAATCCTCCAAGAAGCTAGCCAGAAACTCCAAGAAGCTAGCCTGAAACTAGCCAGAAGCTAATCCAGAAGCTAACCAGAAGCTAACCAGAAGCTAGCTCAGAAGCTAGTTAGCTCCTTTACTGGCAAATCGGTAGTATTCAACTAACCACGGTTTGTGGTCATCAGCTATCCTTTAGCTCGAAAATCTATCGCCAGTTCTGTACGGCGCAGCGCGGCTCGGAACGGAACATACCGGACCAATTTTTCTCTCCATGTCCCTGGATTTCGACTGCTCTGGACATTCATACCCGGATCTCACAGCTAGCTAGCTGCTATCCGTGTGACTATCGGCCTTCGTCGATTCCGGAGCAAACATCAATTATTCCGGAGCTAGCCAGCTCCGTCAATCACTCCTGAGTTCCATCAATCACTCCTGGGCTGCAGTCACCTATCCGGACCCGTTTTACTGCCTACGCGGAGCCCCACCGGGCCTTCACAACTGGACTGCCGACGTTATCTACCCGAAGGAGTTATCCGGCTGGCGCCTCCGTCGCGACGTTACCTGAACGACAATCTGCGGCCTGCTAACTGTTAGCTGTCTTACCGGCTGCTATCTGAATAGACAATCGGACAATTTATTTATTTCTTTTATTATTATGTTTTCTTCTTGGGCCTCTATAACTATATCTATTGTTTTTATTTTTGTTGTTGTTGTGTGATTTGGATTAATCCCCTCTACCACACGGAACCCCACTAATCTACTGACGGAACGCAAGAGGTGGCTAACAACAGACCTCCATCCTATGCTAGCTTGCTACCGATGCCCTGGCTAGCTGTCTAAATCACCAACCCACCTCTCCACTCACTGGCCCCTTTTGATCACTCGACTAAGCATGCCTCTCCTTAATGTCAATATGTCTTGTCCATTGCTGTTCTGGTTAGTGTTTATTGGCTTATTTCACTGTAGAGCCTCTAGTCCTGCTCACTATACCTTATCCAACCTATTAGTTCCACCACCCACACATGCAATGACATCTCCTGGTTTCAATGATGTTTCTAGAGACAATATCTCTCTATTCATCACTCAATACCTAGGTTTACCTCCACTGTATTCACATCCTACCATACATTTGTCTTTACATTATACCTTGATGCTATTTTATCGCCCCCAGAAACCTCCTTTTACTCTATGTTCCAGACGTTCTAGATGACCAATTCTCATAGCTTTTAGCCGTACCCTTATTCTACTCCTCCTATGTTCCTCTGGCGATGTAGAGGTGAATCCAGGCCCTGCAGTGCCTAGCTCCACTCCTATTCCCCAGGCGCTCTCTTTTGACGACTTCTGTAACCGTAATAGCCTTGGTTTCATGCATGTTAACATTAGAAGCCTCCTCCCTAAGTTTGTTCTATTCACTGCTTTAGCACACTCTGCCAACCCGGATGTTCTAGCTGTGTCTGAATCCTGGCTTAGGAAGACCACCAAAAATTCAGAAATTTTAATTCCAAACTATAACATTTTCAGACAAGAAAGAACTGCCAAAGGGGGCGGTGTTGCAATCTACTGCAAAGATAGCCTGCAGAGTTCTGTCCTACTATCCAGGTCTGTACCCAAACAATTTGAACTTCTACTTTTAAAAATCCACCTCTCTAAAAACAAGTCTCTCACCGTTGCCGCCTGCTATAGACCACCCTCTGCCCCCAGCTGTGCTCTGGACACCATATGTGAACTGATTGCCCCCCATCTATCTTCAGAGTTCGTGCTGCTAGGCGACCTAAACTGGAACATGCTTAACACCCCAGCCATCCTACAATCTAAACTTGATGCCCTCAATCTCACACAAATTATCAATGAACCTACCAGGTACCTCCCCAAAGCCTTAAACACGGGCACCCTCATAGATATCATCCTAACCAACTTCCCCTCTAAATACACCTCTGCTGTCTTCAACCAAGATCTCAGCGATCACTGCCTCATTGCCTGCATCCGTAATGGGTCAGCGGTCAAACGACCTCCACTCATCACTGTAAAACGCTCCCTGAAACACTTCTGCGAGCAGGCCTTTCTAATCGACCTGGCCGGGGTATCCTGGAAGGATATTGATCTCATCCCGTCAGTAGAGGATGCCTGGTTATTTTTTTTAAATGCCTTCCTAACCATCTTAAATAAACATGCCCCATTCAAGAAATTTAGAACCAGGAACAGATATAGCCCTTGGTTCTCCCCAGACCTGACTGCCCTTAACCAACACAAAAACATCCTATGGCGTTCTGCATTAGCATCGAACAGCCCCCGTGATATGCAGCTGTTCAGGGAAGCTAGAAACCATTATACACAGGCAGTTAGAAAAGCCAAGGCTAGCTTTTTCAAGCAAAAATTTGCTTCCTGCAACACTAACTCAAAAAAGTTCTGGGACACTGTAAAGTCCATGGAGAATAAGAACACCTCCTCCCAGCTGCCCACTGCACTGAAGATAGGAAACACTGTCACCACTGATAAATTCACCATAATTGAGAATTTCAATAAGCATTTTTCTACGGCTGGCCATGCTTTCCACCTGGCTACTCCTACCCCGGACAACAGCACTGCACCCCCAACAGCAACTCGCCCAAGCCTTCCCCATTTCTCCTTCTCCCAAATCCATTCAGCTGATGTTCTGAAAGAGCTGCAAAATCTGGACCCCTACAAATCAGCCGGGCTAGACAATCTGGACCCTTTCTTTCTAAAATTATCTGCCGAAATTGTTGCCACCCCTATTACTAGCCTGTTCAACCTCTCTTTCATGTCGTCTGAGATTCCCAAAGATTGGAAAGCAGCTGCGGTCATCCCCCTCTTCAAAGGGGGGGACACTCTTGACCCAAACTGCTACAGACCTATATCTATCCTACCGTGCTTTTCTAAGGTCTTCGAAAGCCAAGTCAACAAACAGATTACCGACCATTTCGAATCTCACCATACCTTCTCTGCTATGCAATCTGGTTTCAGAGCTGGTCATGGGTGCACCTCAGCCACGCTCAAGGTCCTAAACGATATCTTAACCGCCATCGATAAGAAAAATTACTGTGCAGCCGTATTCATTGATCTGGCCAAGGCTTTCGACTCTGTCAATCACCACATCCTCATCGGCAGACTCGAGAGCCTTGGTTTCTCAAATGATTGCCTCGCCTGGTTCACCAACTACTTCTCTGATAGAGTTCAGTGCGTCAAATCGGAGGGTCTGCTGTCCGGACCTCTGGCAGTCTCTATGGGGGTGCCACAGGGTTCAATTCTTGGACCGACTCTCTTCTCTGTATACATCAATGAGGTCGCTCTTGCTGCTGGTGAGTCCCTGATCCACCTCTACGCAGACGACACCATTCTGTATACTTCAGGCCCTTCTTTGGACACTGTGTTAACAACCCTCCAGGCAAGCTTCAATGCCATACAACTCTCCTTCCGTGGCCTCCAATTGCTCTTAAATACAAGTAAAACTAAATGCATGCTCTTCAACCGATCGCTACCTGCACCTACCCGCCTGTCCAACATCACTACTCTGGACGGCTCTGACTTAGAATACGTGGACAACTACAAATACTTAGGTGTCTGGTTAGACTGTAAACTCTCCTTCCAGACCCATATCAAACATCTCCAATCCAAAGTTAAATCTAGAATTGGCTTCCTATCTCGCAACAAAGCATCCTTCACTCATGCTGCCAAACATACCCTTGTAAAACTGACCATCCTACCAATCCTCGACTTTGGCGATGTCATTTACAAAATAGCCTCCAATACCCTACTCAACAAATTGGATGCAGTCTATCACAGTGCAATCCGTTTTATCACCAAAGCCCCATATACTACCCACCATTGCGACCTGTACGCTCTCGTTGGCTGGCCCTCGCTTCATACTCGTCGCCAAACCCACTGGCTCCATGTCATCTACAAGACCCTGCTAGGTAAAGTCCCCCCTTATCTCAGCTCGCTGATCACCATAGCATCTCCCACCTGTAGCACACGCTCCAGCAGGTATATCTCTCTGGTCACCCCCAAAACCAATTCTTTCTTTGGCCGCCTCTCCTTCCAGTTCTCTGCTGCCAATGACTGGAACGAACTACAAAAATCTCTGATACTGGAAACACTTATCTCCCTCACTAGCTTTAAGCACCAACTGTCAGAGCAGCTCACAGATTACTGCACCTGTACATAGCCCACCTATAATTTAGCCCAAACAACTACCTCTTTCCCAACTGTATTTAATTTTTATTTATTTATTTATTTTGCTCCTTTGCACCCCATTATTTTTATTTCTACTTTGCAATTGGTCGCAATTGTAAATGAGAACTTGTTCTCAACTTGCCTACCTGGTTAAATAAAGGTAAAATAAATAAATAAAAATTCTCAGCTTAATCCAAAACCCACAAATATATTAGTGATTCCAGGGATTGTTCCACGAAAAATAATTTCTAAATAATTTCCAAAATCATGTAGGATGTGTATTTGGATCATGAAAGAAGTGTAAAAGTCAAGGATAAAAGGTCAACCCCTCTAGTTTATATTTGAAATAGAGAAAGGCTGATGTTTTCAGAGCCTGGGAATGTGTGTGACCGGCATGAGCATCAAATTGAAAGGTTGAGATGTTTTGATTTGTAGATTGATGTTGAACCCGAAAGAACCGTTGACTAGTCGTCCTCTGGCTGTATCTTGGCTAAAAGTGCTTGATTTCTAAAAATGACCATCTGATGTCAATACTTTTGATTTAGCAGATAGCCAGCTGTCTTAGCTGTAACTGTAGCTGTCCCCTTTAAATCTTTCTGGAGAGAAAAATCTAATCTACTGTGCTCATCCTCTGATGTGAAGTACCAAATGTATGCCTTTGTAGAAAGTGTACCTTCCTAAAGCAGAGTTCTGCAGCATGCACATTTAGTTCAGTTTATACCCTCAAAAGGAACATCCTTAACTTTGTAATTGAATGTAAATGTTGTAAATGACTCAACTGCTGCTTTCCAACTCCCCTCTGCAAAGCACATCATGCTATTTCCATGGTGCCGCATTTCAACAGTGACAGTGCAGACTTGCAGGTGAGATAAGTTTCCACTTCTCAGCAGTGTTTGATGAATGATATGCCACCTGCTGACAGTAGACTCACTCACTACCCATAATGAAATGGACACAGGAATACATGAGTATGGGCTATTTCACTTTTGCTTACACTAGAGGTTGTTGTGAATACTAGCCAGGGATCTATACCTCTACTCCTCCTTCCTTCCCAGCTGCTAGTCTGCTCTTGGTGTTTTTGTACTTGTTTCCGGCACAGCAAGAGCAGCAATTCCCCTTGTCTGTGTAATCAAGTAATGGTTTTTCTATATGCTGCGTACAGAGAATTTCCGAACCATCACAACTCAAAATGTCACCCTCTGTGAGTCAGTTTTTTAATCACATACTGTACATACGGTAACTCTACTTATTTTCCTCCACTCCATTGAGCAATTTACAGTCTCCATTTAGCCCAGCCAAAACCCATCCATTCTGCCCTCCCTCTCCCCTGCATCTCTCCTTATTTATATGCAGGATTATTGGCCGGCCCCAAGAGGGGAAATATCATCTCAGCCAATGTGGTGGCCGATTCCATCCACTCTCTGCCTCTCCACACTGACCCTACTACTTATCCCTCACAGCCAGACATGCCCAACGGTCTCCCTTCCTCCATTCTTTCAGAAAATTAGTTCACAGAAATATTGTCAGACTGGCAAACAGAATTGAAAAGGCCTCTCAAACTCTTTAAAAGGCTCTAATGCTCACTCAAAGGAATGTGTTACTCAACTCAAAAATGTTGATTGTACAGTACATACAGTATGGACTTTATGCTATAGCTTATAGGTACTGCACATATTATACAACTACTGTACTATCTTTATACTCCTGAAGGCCAGCATTGTGGCCAGATTTTACTATCATAGTAAAATATTTTCAGTCTTGTTTGGTTCTTGAAAAGCAAACTGTCCGGCCCATGGTCTGGCAGGGATGTGGTGGATCACTGCTGAAGATGAAGAGTGGGGATCTGAGCCCATTGGTTATTATCACTGGTCAAAATCTCTGGTGGGAGGTTATGGTACTATGGTAATAATCCCTCTATAGACATGATGGCAGCGTGTAAGATCTACAGGAGTAAAGATATTAAGATATAATCACAAAGAACAAGGGAAAGGTTTGCTGGGTTTGAGGATCAGATACTGGACTTTTCCCAGCTACAGATATAATATATCCAGTCAATTCCCCAATGCAATAATTTCCTAAACTCAATAGTCTGGAAAGCCCATACAAAGCCAGACAAAGACCCTATACTTTTGTACACTATTTCTAAACCAGCCCCAAAGTGCACACTCGCAAAGCACTAACGTTATGTGCTGCTGCTGCTGCTTACCCTCCATGGTCCTAGTAACTGTCTGTGTATCCAGATCATTACCTGATTTACACCACCCTCCGATCACCAGCAAATGCAATTACACCACTTTTTACACCACAGATTCCTTTTAATTGACGTGCCTCTTTAGTGGTGTACTGTCGTCTATGGGAAATGGGGGGCTTATTGAAATCCTGCATAAATAATGATTGCCTGTTTACTATATTCCCTGCTGCTACAGTAGGACCATAACATGTATCTTGTGACATTGTAGAACATTCTGGGCTCTAAATCAGATGTGATCTGCAGATCCGCTCTCTAATGATACTGTACGTTGTCCTCATTATGATGTCATGTCCTGAATCTGACCCAAAGTCTTTGGGACCTGGATCCTTGGGGCCAAGAAATGATGTGGAACCTAAATGCACAGTGTAACTGCATTTAGGCTAGACCTTCTGTCTAACTTTTACTTTCATGAACTCATATTCAGGAACTATTGTGGAATATCTGTCCATTCTTTGGGACCTGAGGCCAAGAGATTAAGTTTTGGCCAGTGTGAATTTAAACCGTCATCTGACTTTCAGGAACCATAGTGGAATATCTGTCCAGTTACTATAGTATTGCAAATAGAGATAGCCTATAATAAGTAGAACACAATTTCAGATTCTATGTTTCTTTAAGTGGTGACTTTGCTAACTCCTGATCGGTGGTATTAATTTCTACTAGAAGAGTTAGGATGATGATAATTGTTGTCTGATGTTTGTGTGATGATGACAGACCTGGTTTTTGTCTGGCTGCTGGCAATATGGAAACAATGGATAAGTCCCAAATATGCAAACCTGTCCATATTATGGCACTCCAGACAGGCTCAATCAAATGCTCAATGAATTATTTGAAAGAGGGTTTGGATGATGGGTTACATGTACTGTGCCAGTCAGCACGGACATCTGCCTCCCCTGTCCCTGACTGACTGAGTTTGCTATTCCATCCTGGCTGACTGACCATGCTGGTTGACAATTCCATTCGCTGTGTCACAGTAGTGACGCACATGGAAACCCCGCTCTGTGTCTCTCTTCTGCACCAGCGAGAGGAGTGGAATGCCTGTGTGAGCCCAGGGTCTGAGAGATAAGCTCCAGTCTACCCACTCACTCCTCATCCGTGTCCTGTCTAGCCTGGTCACACATCTGTTTCTGCTGTCTTGCCAACTCCTGTGTTGAGTTGGCAAGACCGTATACACAAATCTGGGACCACCAGGCTGTCCAGTTGCTGCCTGTACAACAGGAAACCCCATACAGACAGAGAGTGACTGATATTGTTTCTGTCTGACTGCTCTGTACCCCCCACATCCACCTGACTGGAAAACATTAGACAGCACTTCCTGGAACTCCAGAGGGGTGGGGGGGTGGGGGGGGGGGGGGGGTTAGGGATGGAAATGGTATGTGTGCGTGGGCGCATGTATGTCTGTTTGTTTGCGTGCGTGTGTGTGGTGGGGAAATGAGATGGGGGGACTGGCTGGCCAGGGGCTGCCTTCCCTTCACAATGCACCCTGTTACTTCTTGGCTGCTGGCTTGGCTGGCTGGTAATGCTGGATGCTGGAAGCCACTCAGGCACATGTCCCCTGGCCTGCTGTGATTTTAAACCTAATCTTCATTAAAAAGATAGCTATGAACCAGAGTGCATTATTGTGACGAAGTACTCACACCTGAGTACTCTCGGATTATCGGGAGACTGACTGTGTGTTATTAATTAATCAAACAATTACTTAATGTAAACGAAGCAATTACAATTAGCAATTAGGCCATTTCAGCAGAATTCAAGGTGATCAAAAGTGGGGTTACTAACAATGGTTTTCTCTGTGTGGACATGTGATTTCTGGTGCACACCACAAATACTCCACTGTTGAATCAATTCTGAGAGTGTTAAATGTAACACTATTCCAGTGTCTATACGGGTCCACACTTTTCAGTGTTTAATTAAAACTTTGCTTAGTGTAATGCCTTATTTGCATATTCCCCAGTGTGCCTTTCGAGTTAATTATAGAGTTACAACCCATGACTGTATTTGTTAGTGACAGAGACAGAGACACATTTTTGGTCCTGTGGCCATCACCAAGTGAGATCCTAAGCGAATATGTTTTCATTCAAATTGAAACTCATGGTTTACAGGCTACATCAGGAATGCATGTCACATTATGCTTTCTTGCAAAGTGATTTGTATTTTGGGGCGGGGGAATCCAACCAGAGTGGGGATATATAGAAAATATATCAAACATTTTCTTAGCAGTCTGATCCAATAGAAAGGTATCGATACTTGTGTCAAAATAAAAATGTCACTTGATTGATGACATTTAAAGATTTGTACATTACTCAACCAACTTATAGGGTGTCGGAACTGCGGGACAGAGAGCGACAAACCTCTGCTGAAAGGTTATTGTTTTTATCTAGATAGCTCAGGGCGTAGAACCACACAACAGAGGAATCCAGTATATTGAAATTGCAGCACACTAGTATCGAATCTTGAAACAACCTATTAAGATTCCCCCTCCCCAAACAATGATTGTAAATTATACATCTCTAGTTTTTATTGGTAATTATTGAATTATGGATCCACATTTTTTTTATACAGTTAATTCGGAAAGTATTCAGACCCCATACATTTTGTTACATTAGAGCCTTATTCTAAAATGTGTTACATTTTTTTCCTCATCAATCTACACACAATACCCCATAATGACAACACAAACACTGGTTTTTATAAACCTGAAATATCACATTTATATCGCTGAAATATTAAATATCACATTTACAAAAGTATTCATACCCTTTACTCAGTACTTTGTTGAAGCACCGTTATCAGCGATTACAGCCTCAAATCTTCTTGGGTATGAAGCTACAAACTTGGCACACTATATTTGGGGAGTTTCTCCCATTCATCTCTGCAGATACTCTCAAGCTCTATCAGGTCGGATGGGGAGCTTCGCTGCACATCTGTTTTCAGGTCTCTAGAGATGTTCGATTGGGTTCAAGACCAGGCTCTGGCTGGGCCACTCAAGGACATTCAGAGACTTGTCCTGAAGCCACTCCTGCATTGTCTTGGCTGTGTGCTTAGGGTCTTTCTCCTGTTGGAAGGTGAACCTTCACCCCAGTCTGAGGTCCTGAGCGCTCTGTAGGTTTTCATCAAGGATGTCTCTGTACTTTGCTCAGTTCATCTTTCCGTCGATTCTGACTAGTCTCCTAGTCCCTGCCGATGAAAAACATCCCCACAGCATGATGCTACCACCATGCTTCACCGTAGGGATGGTGCCAGGTTTTCTCCAGACGTGATGCTTGGCATTCAGGCCAGAGAGTGCAATCTTGGTTTCATCAGACCAGATAATCTTGTTTCTCATGGTCTGAGAGTCCTTTAGGTACCTTTTGGCAAACTCCCAGTGGGCTTTCATGTGCCTTTTACTGAGGTGTGACTTCCATCTGGCCACTCTATCATAAAGGCCTGATTGGTGGAGTGCTGCAGAGATGGTTGCCCTTCTGGAAAGTTTTCCCCTCTCCACAGAGGAGCTCTGTCAGAGTTACCATCGGGTTCTTGGTCATCTCTCTGATCAAGGCCCTTCCCCCTGATTTCTCAGTTTGTCCGGGCATTCAGCTCTAAGAAGAGTCTTGGTGGTTCCAAACTTCTTCCATTTAAGAATGATGGACGCCACTGTGTTCTTGGAGATCTTCAATGCTTCAGAAATGTTTTGGTACCCTTCACCAGATCTGTGCCTCGACACATTCCTATCTCGGAGCTCTACGGACAATTCCTTCAACCTCATGGCTTGGTTTTTGCTCTGACATGCACTGTCAACTGTAGGACCTTATATAGACAGGTGTGTGCCTTTCCAAATCATGTCCAATCAATTGAATTTACCCCAGGTGGACTCCAATCAAGATGTAGAAACATCTCAAGGATGATCAATGGAACAGGAAGCACCTGAGCTCAATTTCGAGTCTAATAGCAAAGGGTCTGAATACTTGTAAAATAGGTATTTCTGTTTTTTATTTGTAATACATTTGCAAAAATGTCTAAAAACCTGTTTTCACTTTCATTACAGGGTATTGTGTGTAGATTGATGAGCAAAACAATTAATTTAATACATTTTAGAATAAGGCTGTAACGTAACAAAATGTGGAAAAAGTCAAGGGGTCTGAATACTTTCCGAATGCACTGTATACAGTATCAGTCAAAAATGTGGACACACCTACTCATTCCAGGGTTTTTCTTTATTTTTCCAATTTATACATTGTAGAATAATAGCGAAGACATCAAAACTATGAAATAGCACATATGGAATCATGTAGTAACCAAAAAACGTATAAACAAATCAAAATATATTTTGTATTTGAGATTTTTGAAGTAGTCACCCTTTGCCTTGATGACAGCTTTGTACACTCTTTGTTCTCTCAACCAGCTTCATGAGGAATGCTTTTCCAACAGTCGTGAAGGAGCCCACATATGCTGAGCACCTGTTGGCTGCTTTTCCTTAACAGGTGACTCATCCCAAACTCATCCCAAACTTTCTCAATTGGGTTGAGGTCGGGTGATTGTGGAGGCCAGGTCATCTGATGTAGCACTCCCACTTAAACAGCCTGGAGGTGTGTTTTGGGTCATTGTCCTGTTGAAGAACAAATGATAGTCCCCCCTAATTGGCCAATCACATCAGATCTGTTCACATCAGATCTTTTTCAGAGCTGATCTGATTGGTCAAAATACTAATTTGTGAAAAAAAGATTAGAAATGGACTTGCCTGTCTAAACTCAGCCTTTGAAACACTGGCTACATTGTATTTCTAACTTTGAGCCTAGTTGCTTTCAACCACCGACCTCTACTGGACACCTTATTTACCAATTTCTTTAGATTTTATTCAATACATAGCACCTGGACGGTAACTCGGCAGGTAGGGTTGAGGAATACGGAGCAATCAGATACCTTAGACGCAGAATCGAATCCTGGCTAAATTTGGAAAATAACTTTCTGTGAATCCCCACCATCTACACATTGTTAAATTGTTGTTCAAATAATTTGTTTAGTTTAGTTTATCCTATCATAATATTTTGTCTTCAGCATCTTAAACAATACCACAGATGCAGCTTTATTTTTTGAAAAAAATTGTGAACCAGGAGTCAAAAAAGGTAAGCAGGATGTGGAATGCAAACCCAACATTCTTACTAACTTTAGTTTATAAAAATTCACACCTATCCATTGCGCCACAACGTTTTGATGAATGCAGGGGTGAAAAGTGTCTGTATAAACATCAAATATATAGATATTTAGACATATATTCCCACTGTAATCAGCCTATACCCAACAGTTTTATGTTTACAGTTCTGATATTGTATATTCTGTATGACGTCTGTGTCTGTATTCTGTTTGTATGTTGTCTATTGCTGGCAGCACTTTCTCACTAAGACAAATTCCGGTATGTGTAAATGTACTTGCCGTATGAAGGTGCTTCTGAAACATGCTGATATTTATCTTCGGCACAATTTGGTGAAAGTCCCATAGGCTTCAGAAAGCCTCAGTTTCCAATCACTAGGGATATCCAACATTTGGACAAAAATGTATTCACCTGCAACCTGCATTCAGAATGACTGTCAGGGTTGGGGACACTAAGATATAGCATTACCTAAAGCATCTAAACTGGAACAACCATTTCAGTAACGGGTGCAATAATTCCAACTAACAGATTGACTTTGTTTAGAAAAATTGTAGAAACATGAATGTTTTAAGTTTAAAGTTTGGGTTAATGATTTTGGCCCGGCCTGATAAACTTGGCTGCCACTGTCGGCTTTATTTGGCCATCTGCAATCTAAACCCTCTTACTATGGCTTCTCATCCAAAACGACATGATTTGTCCATGCTCTCAATTCACTATTGTGAAATTATATATCTTACCATATGAGAAAAGACATGCTTTCAGCACAAAAACCTCTGTGTTAAGAAATGCTATGTAGTATAATTTCTCTTGTTCCTCAACATAAAGGGGTCCTTTATGAGAGAAAGCCCATTCTGCTTGGCAGTGATATTTCTCTTTCTCTCCAAAGCTTGTGTTTCACATTATTTACACTTTGCTATAAATGAGAGACAGTCTCCAGGGGCTGTGGGGGGGAGCATCTCTGAGAGGCATTCAAACCCCCGCCCCCCCAGCTCAGACCCCCTACAGGGGGCTGATTTAGTTCATCCCAGAGCTGCCTGTGTGTGAATGGACCATGAGTTGAGCCGTACGGCATGGAAGACAAAGATAAATTAGGATTGAGGGAACGCTGCAGTCATCCCCCTCCTTGTTTCACTTTCACTCGCGCTCTCTCTCTTTTACACTCTCTCTCTCACTTACACTCTCTCTCTTTTACACTCTCTCCACCTTACACTCTCTCTCCCTCTCTGCCGTTCTCTCTCATCTGTTTCTCCCTCCACCCCCCTCCCTTTCCCTGTTTCAGTAGCCTCTAAAATGGGGAGTTGTCATTGTATATCAAAGGCTTGGCAAGTCAGACCCAGATAACTTTAGAGTCAGGAAGCGTTTGTCCCAACTGAGGGATTTAAACAGTTTCTCTTGACTATTCATTCACAGCTTGTCTTGTTTGTGCTTTCTTTTAAATTATGAAAAACATGGTGGCTATCATCACTGAGGATAACTTTGTGATCTATGAATATCATGAAAGAAGACTTGTTGAGAAAAAGGCTGTTGATCAATTAAAAAATGCATGGTTTGAATTATCAGACTGTCAAATAGGCCTTTCTTCTGTGCCTTTTTAATATCACTATTTTATATTATTATTCATTATTTTATAACAATGTATATTGTATACATTATTGCTTTGGCAATATTGACACAATGATTTTCATGCCAATAAAGCAGTTTGAATTTGAGAGAGAGAGAGTTACCATTTTAATGTTGTTATTTCTATTATTAACCCATTATAATAACTTTTTTGAATTTAACTGTTTTATATTATTATTAATTATTGATGCAATGAACCTGAGAGAGAGTGAGTTCCATTGTGAGGCATCTTTATATGAGATGTGGACAGTCAGACCACATTTGAAAGACTCGTATTTGTTTTCTCTACAGTGCCAGGGAAGCTCAATAAAGCACAACTAATTTCAAATACTATTTGAACCCAGGTCTGGACAGTCTGTGTTCCAGTGTCACTGTTCCAGCCAGCCTCCCTTTCACGGTATTGTATTATAGTGTACTGGAACTGTTCACGTATTAGCTGGCTTGTTTCGCACACAGATTTATGTCATGGCTATGTGCGCAGGGACGAGCTGTAGTGAAGTCATGGTAAAAGGGAGGTGACTACTTAAACGAGGAAAGTAATTTCATACAGTCCATATGGGTTTTATTCAGTTGGACTGGGAAGGATCATTTTAATGTATGTGGGGGCTGTGAATGGGAGATGTCCCAGAATCTCACTTCAACTCCAAACATTAGTCATCTTAATGAAAACGGATTGAGCTTAAACACATCCGCCTCTCTCTCATTTCTCTCTCCTTCTATTTCTCTCTCCCTTTATTTCTTTCTCTCTCTCTCCCTTTGCTTTTCTTCCCCTATAAGTAATGAGAATAAGAGAATTTGCATGAATATGTCCCATATGACCTATAGGTGTGACCTACTGTATATGTTGTCTTTGTCATGTTCTATCTGTCTGTTTCGGTTTGTACATAAAGTACATGCACCCCCAAACATCTTAATGTCAATCTGTAATGCATTATGAAAAGTCATTTTTAACCTTTCATTTCATCACTGTCTTTGTTCATATACAAGTAGGTGTTAAAATCTTCCATGTGATAATACATAATTTAGGAGTGTATGGCCTCATTTTTTCTGTAACGGAGGCATCCACTGTAAAATGTACAGAGAAGTAAGTGATTATAGATTTTTCATGGCAGCCTGGGATCTTGGCAGGCTAGTCTAGTGGGAATTTCACTGAAGTTCACTTGAGAACCAATGCGAAGGTGATTAATGGGAATTTAAATGACTGGCTTTTGCTTGCTCTCACTCATGCTGAGTATTTAGGTACATATTTTTAAGCACAGTTTGACTGAAGGCCAAACCATACTATCTGCAGTCACTCTGTGTGCCAGCCAATCTGACCTGGTATTTTCAGAGCTTTTTAATGTTTTACCGGAACTATTTGGCGTTTTATTGTGATTTTTCGCAAATATAAGAATTTACGATAGTGTTATTATTAAAAGAAAGCATTCTAATGGCCTTGCTATATACTTGCTATATATACTTGCTATATAAATGTGCCATTTTAATTTATGATTATATTATCAAAAAGATATTGAATAGAAACTGAGTTCTGAGCTCCTTGCTTTATATAGAAGAAGCATATTTGAGTGCTGATAAAGTAAGTTATGTTTCTGTTTCTCTGTGTTTCCGGCCTCATCAGTAACTCTTTATCCACAAAGCCCTACTTTAAGAATGCTAATCCATGCTGTGCCCCTGAGATTGTCTGAGGCTTGGCAGGCACACCCTGCAAAGTGGCCATCAATGGAGAAGTGCTTTAAGAGCCCAGAGGGGTGTGGGATTTCCATTCCAAATGAGCCGAGACTCTTTGTTTGTGAGTGTGTGTGTGTTTGTAGGTGTGGATGTGAGCCAACTTGCCAGTGTATCTTGAAAGTTTCTTTGTGTGTGTGTGTGTGTGTGTTGTTTATGGTGTTATACAGTAGCCTACTTTATCTCTTCTTGCCCAGGCTGTGCAGTAGTCTGTGCCCTCTGGGGTTGATAGAAGTCAGTGTAGTGTCACCAACACAGCGCTCTCTTTGTGTCTGTCCACTGATGGTCTGCTTTGTGCTGGAATGTTCCACGTGCCCCAGACCATTGTCATCCCTGGTAACAAGAACCCCCCTGTGTCTGTGTTGCTGTTTGCTGATTATTTCAAAACAAACAATACAAGCCTTTCAGACAGCGTCCTGCTCACGCAGGGGATGAATCAGTAAAAGCTCTTAGAGAGAGAGAGAGAGAGAGAGAAGCCCTGTGGATCCACTGAAATGTGTTTCAATGGAAAGCCCTGTGTTTCAATGTCCACAGTAACGCAGACACAGTGTCTACCAACCAGCCATCACAATAAAAAAAGGGATCTATGAATAGGGTTGAATGATTGACCTCTGATGATGACAATCACAGCATCATATTAACACTGCATCACACTGAGCCTCAATCTGAGTGTGAAATTGTTTCTATTGAATCGTGAGGACATTACAGGCATTAATCAAATGCATTACCACTTTTACTAGTGGATTTTCATAAAAAATAAGAAGACAGAAAGCAGAAGACTGAATGTGTGTTTTGATTTTATTTTCCAGGTGTTCAATCAGGATCTAAGAAGTCTGGAATCCCTGCCCCCAGGGAGATCCCCTCCACCATGACCAGAGACCGCGTGTCGCTGAGGGACCAGTTGAGGACCTCCACGAACAAGAAGATGGTCCCCAGCTCCAGCACCTCCAGCCTGGCCACCCTAGCAACCAAGCACCAGCGCGGCTCCACCACCATAAAGCCCAGGATAGACGCTGAGGGCTCGGAGAGAGGCTTCCTGGAGTGCCAGATTAAGGAGCTGCTGGCTGAAGCCAAGGCGAAGGAGTTTGAGATCAGCAAGCTGAGGATGGAGCTGCAGCGCTGCCGGGGGAAAGCCTCGTCGTCCTCGCCTCACAACAGCCCCTCCACTCTACCTGAGGGTGCCCCCGAGCAGGGCCAAGGCCCATCCCAGCAGGCTATAGACGCCCAGGCCCTGGTTGGAGAGCTGAGGGAGAAGAACGGGAAGTTCCAGAGGGAGCTGGCGGCTCTGAGGGAGGAGAACCAGGTCCTGAAGGAGAAGCTTTTCTCCCTGGAGTCCTCGCCTGCCTCTCCTCTATCCAACAACACTACCACCACCAGCCCCTCCAAGCCCTCCATCAATGGCCTCTCTTTAGACAACAACACCACTCCCCCAGCCAAGACAGCCATACCCAGCCCACTCAAAATCTCAGTCTCCTCCAGCAGTGACATCACCAAAGGCTCGCCCTCGCCAGACTCCTCAGAGTTTGAGAAGATCCCGTCGCGGTCTGACTCAGTGAGCAGCAGCGATGGGGGCTGTGGTGGTGTAGGGGTTGTAGGTGTGGGGAAGGGTCAGGGTCGCGACCCCTCAGTGGAGAGGCTGACGGAGCAGATCCAGAAGATGGAGGAGAGTCAGCACAGCACAGCAGAGGAGCTCCAGGCCACACTACAGGAGCTGGCCGATCAGCAGCAGGTGGTCCAGGAGCTGACGGCTGAGAACGAGCGCTTGGCCCAGGAGAAGGGCCTCCTACAGACGTCGCTGCAGCAGCAGAGGGAGAGGGTGGAGCTACTGGCCCAGAAGAACGAGGCCCTGGCCGGGAGGCTGCAGGAGGCAGCCCAGGCCCCGAGCGGGGACGAGGACCGGGCAGCCGAGCTGGAGCAGCGCTACACTGACCTGGTGCAGAGCTCTCGCTTCGAGAGGGAAAAGCTGGTGGACATCCAGCAGCAGCTGACAGGGAGCTTGAGGGCCCTGGAGCAGGAGCACCAAGAGGCCCAGGGGCAGGTGAGGTCCCTCAGGGAAGAGAGGGACGGCCTCCAGTGCCGGGTGGAGAGGGAGGAGGAGGCCGGGGGTGAGATGACACGGGCGGCTGAGGAACACAAGGCGGCAGCGGACGCCCTGAGGGTGAAAAACGGACGGCTCAAAGCCCAGGTGGACATAGAGAGGCAGAAGGTTGGGGAACTGAAGGCCATGCAGAGTGCTGGGGACAGCACAGAGCTGCAGAGGCTGCTGAAGGTGGCCCACGCTGAGAGAGACAGACTGGAGGGGGAGGTAACAGGGCTACAGCAGGAGCTGCTACAGGCCCAGACCAACACTGAACACGCCCAGGGACTGCTGTCCAAGGTGGGTGGGACACCAAGCCATATAGAATAGAATAGAGTAGAAACTTTATTGCTCACCAAGGTGGGTGGGATACCAAGCTACAACTTATCCTCTGGCAATCGTCCTTTTACCTTCTTCAGTGTAGGCGGTAATTTATGGATCTTGTGATTTATTATTCTACAGCAGTGGTCACCAACCTTTTCTGAGTCAAGATCACTTTCTGAGTCAAAATGCAAGCCGAGATCTACCACTCAGATTATAATTTTTTTTAATGACACAAGCCACAAATAATAACAACGCAAGCTTATCAAATGTGCATTTTATGGCTTATAAAACCTTTGAACAAAGACAGTGCTGAATAACAACTTAAACATGAATTTACTCATAAAAACATCAGCTCTTTGCTGTATTTCTTGAGTCTCTCTCTAGTCTTGGTTTTAAAGTCTTGAAATCTCACATTATCAACTTTGCTGTGTATTCGAGGCCTATTTCTACAGTCTATGGCGCAAGGAAACTGCAGACACGGATCTTGGCTATCTGATTGGCCAGTGGTAGGCCTATACTGTAAGTGCACTTGATTTGCTCTTTGGGCCTGCTGGGAACACTTTGGCTTCCTGGCGGTAGGGCTTCTGGATCGAGTGCACCTACCGTCAACAGCGCAAAACAAGTTGAAAAAACTAGGATCACAAGTCTTTATCGCTGGGTTTTTTACAGAAATGTTTGGTGATCGACTAGGAATGGCTTGGAGATCACGATCGACCAGTGGCTGACAACTATTTTACAGTATGTACAGGTAACTGCCAAAATAAAGGAAACACCAACATAGTGTCTTAATAGGGTTTTGTACCACCACGAGCCAGAACAGCTTCAATGCACCTTGGCATAGATTCTACACGTTTCTGGAGCTCTATTGGAGGGATGAAACACCATTCTTTCGTGAGAAATTCCCTCATTTGGTGTTTTGTTTTGTTGATAGTTGTGGAAAACGCTGTCTCAGGCACCGCTCCAGAATTTGAGTGTTCAATTGGGTTGAGATCTGGTGACTGAGTGACCATGGCATATGGTTTACATAGTTTTCATGCTCATCAAACCACTCGTGCCCTGTTGATGGGGGCATTATCATCCTAGCCACGGTTTCCAAAATAATGGCTTGCCCAGCATTTTTATACATGACCCTAAGCATGATGGGATTTTAATTGCTTCATGAACTTAGGATATACAGCTGTGTGGAAGCAACTGCTTTCAATATACTTTGTATCACTCATTTACTCAAGTTTTTTTCCATTATTTTGACAGTTACCTGTACATTGCATTCGGAAAGTATTCAGACCCCTTGACATTTTCCACATTTTGTTACGTTACAGCCTTATTCTGAAATGTATTCAATTGTATTTTTCCCTCATCAATCTGCACACAATACCCCACAATGACAAAGCAAAAATAGGTTTAAAAATAGGTTTAAAAAATGTCAAACTGAAATATCACATTTACGTCAGTATTCAGACCCTTTGTTGAAGCAACTTTGGCAGCGATTACAGCCTTGAGTCTTCTTGGGTATGACACTACAAGCTTGGCACACCTGTATTTGGGGAGTTTCTCCCATTCTTCTCTGCAGATCCTCTAAAGCTCTTGTCAGGTTGGATGGGGAGTGTCGCTACACAGCTATTTTCGGATCTCTCCAGAGAGAGTCCGGGCTCTGACCGATCCAATCAAGGACATTCAGAGACTTGTCCCGAAGTCACTCCTGCGTTGTCTTGACTTTATGCTTAGGATTGTTGTCCTGTTGGAAGGTGAACCTTCGCCCCAGTCTGAGGTCCTGAGCGCTCTGCAGCAGGTTTTCCTCAAGGATCTCTCTGTACTTTTCTCCGTTTATCTTTCCCTCAATCCTGATTAGTCTTCCAGTCCCTGCCGCTGAAAACATCCCCACAGCATGATGCTGCCACCACCATGCTTCACCGTAGAGATGGTGCCAGGTTCCCTCCAGACGTGATGCTTTGCATTCAGGCCAAAGAGTTCAATCTAGGTTTCATCAGACCTGAGAATCTTGTTTCTCAGGGTCTGAGAGTCCTCTAGGTGCCTTTTGGCAAACTCCAAGCAGGCTGTCGTGCCTTTTACTAAGGAGTGGCTTCCATCTGGCCACTCTATCATAAATTGGTGGAGTGCTGCAGAGATGGTTTTCCTTCTGGAAGGTTCTCCCATCTCTACAGAGGAACTCTGGAGCGCTGTCAGAATGACCATCGGGTTAATGGTCACCTCCCTGACCAAGGCCCTTCTCCCCTGATTGCTCAGTTTGGCAGAGTGTTCAACTCTTGGACGAGTCTTGGTGGTTCCAAACTTCTTCCATTTAAGAATGATGGACGCCACTGTGTTCTTGGGGAGCTTCAATGCTGCAGAAATGTGTTTGTACCCTTCCCCAGATTTGTGCCTCGACACAATCTTGTCTCGGAGCTCTGCAGATTATTCCTTCGACCTCATGGTTTGGTTTTTGCTCTGACATGCACTGTCAACTGTGGGACCTTATATAGACAGGTGTGTGCATTTCCAAATCATGTCCAATCAATTGAATTTACCATAGGTGGACTCCAATCAAGATGTAGAAACATCTCAAGGATGATCATGGGAACAGGATGCCCCTGAGTTCAATTTTGAGTCTCATATCAAAGGGTCTGAATACTTATGTAAATAAGGTATTTCTGTTTTTAATTTGTAATACAGTTGCAAAAATGTTGCTTTGTCATTATTGGGTTTTGTGTGTAGAGTGATGAGAATGATTCTTTTTTAAATCCATTTTAGAATAAGGCCGTAACAAAATGTGGAAAAAGTCAAAGGGTCTGAATGCACTGTATATACTGTATGCTGCATTCCAGCCGCTGTCTATTCCACAAGTTACCACCGGCTAAAGCTATAATGTTGAAATGCCTATTCACTCTGTTCCATCTCACTGCGCAAATCCACTGTCTTGTCAGCCTAGCAAGGCAATTTATAAACTTGATCTCTACTATAAAAAGCATCTAGACATTATCTCCCATTTCTTTTAAAACTAGCATTTGGTTTTCAACAGCAGAGATTTGTATAAACCTTGGTGTCTGTCTTTCCAACATTTGCAACTTCGTTTAAATATTGAAATTCGATCTCCAGCAGTCCCATAGTAATGAACATGTCGGGACGAGACAGACAGGCGTACAACTTTTCTCTGCCAGTCTAAATCATGAATCAGCTGGCATCGTTTTTATTGATATATATACAAAGAAATGTCAATAGAAAACAGGTAAAACTAAACAAAATGCAGCTAGTTTACAGTCTTTCCAGCATCAGTTTGAAGGGATTGTATTAGCTGTGTTGTTGGCTAGCTCCTCTGAACAACAATGTCCTGACCAGAGAGCACATTTACTATGCCAGGTGAAATGCACATCATTAGCTTGTTATTATGGATGTATCCAAATAAATGTCACTAGAAAACAGCTTAAACAAACACAAACGCAGCTACCTTGCTGTTATTCTGGCTGCACTGTTTGACATGACTGGAAGTTAGCCGTAGTTGGCTAGCTAGCAAGCAAGGGATAAGAATTTTGCCAGCCAGTATGGCAATGGAATATTTAGAACAAATGACTGGGTTTAGTACAGAGGAAAAAGACTTAACGACTGTGTCGCATCTCTGGCATCCGAACAGATAGAACCAACGTCCAGCCAGCTTGGGTAGCAACCTTAGATTTGTGTCGGGACTATATACTATATATGCAAAAGTATGTGGACACCCCTTCAAATGAGTGGATTTGGCTATTTCAGCCACACCCATTGCTGACAGGTGTATAAAATCGAGCACACAGCCATGCCATTCCAGAGACAAACATTGTCAGTAGAATGGCCTTACTGAAGAGCTCAGTGACTTTCAACGTGGCACTGTCATAGGATGTCACCTTTCCAACAAGTCAGTTTGTCAAATTGGTGGGAACGTGGAAACGTCTAGTGGAAACGTCTAGGAGCGTACAACGTTCTCAGTCACTAAATTGTAGACCACACAAGCTCACAGAACGGGACCAGAGTGTCCTGAAGCGCCTATCACATAAAAATATTCTGTCCTCGGTTGCAACTCTCACTACCGATTTCCAAACTGCCTCTGGAAGCAACGTCAGCACAAGAACTGTTTGTTAGTCGGGAGTTTCGTGAAATGGGTTTCCATGGCCGAGCAGCCGCACACAAGCCTAAGATCACTATGTGCTATGCCAAGCGCTGGCTGTAGTGGTGTAAAGCTTGCCGCCATCAGACTCTGCAGCAGTGAAAATGCATTCTCTGGAGTGATGAATCACACTTCTCCATCTGGCAGTCCGACGGATGGATCTGGGATTGGCGGATGCCAGGAGAACACTACCTGCCCCAATGCATAGTGCCAACTGTAAAGTTTGGTGGAGGAAGAATAATGTTCTGGGGCTGTTTTTCATGGTTCAGGCTTGGCCGCTTAGTTCCAGTGAAGGGAAATATTCTTATTTTTTTGTAAATATGTAAAGTTCAATAGGGAGAAAACACAAAAACAAAATTAAATAGCAAAGATATAAACAACAGGATGAATAAGGACAAAACCAAACAAATGAAAAACAAATAGGTTTCAGTATTTACAAATTAAATCGGCCTATTCAACTGTCAATCTCAAAGGCTAACAACCCAGAGCCACATAGGAATATAAAAGGTAGACAGAGCAGGGCAATCCCATCACCCATCCACAAGACCAAACATAGCTGTTAAATTAGGTTAGGTGAAGGGAAATGTTAACACTAGCATACAATGACATTCTAGACAATTCTGTGCTTCCAACTTTGTGGCAACAGTTTGGGGAAGGCCCATTCCTGTTTCAGCATGACAATGCCCCCGTGGGAGGACGCATGGCTCCCGACATTCGCCTCTCCCGAGTTCGCACAGGAGTTGCAGCGATGGGACAAGACTGTAACTACCAATTGGATATCATGAAATTGGATAAAAAGGGGTATAAAGTACACAAAAAACAACAACAAAAAAAGAAAATGCCCCCGTGGACAAAGTGAGGTTCATACAGATCAGTGTGGAAGAACTTGGCTGGCCCTGACCTCACCAAATCAATCACCTTTGGGATGAATTAGAACGCCGACTGCGAGCCAAACCTAATCGTCCAACATCAGTGCCAGACCTCACTAATGCTCTTGTGGCTATGAATATGTTAGTAAACCGTTGTATAATAGTGATAATGCCCTCGAAGCCGGTGTTTGGAGGATATACAGTGTGTTCGGAAAGTATTCAGACCCCTTCCTTTTTCCACATTTTGATATGTTACAGCCTTATTCTAAAATGGATTAAGTAAAAAATGTTCCTCATCAATCTACACACAATACCCAATAATGGCAAAGTGAAAACAGTTTTTGGGAAATTTTGGCAAATGTTAAAGAAAATAAGGAACAGAAATATCTTATTTACATAAGTAATTCAAACCCTTTGCTATTAGACTCGAAATTGAGCTCAAGTGCCATCCTCTCTCTATTAATCATCCTTGAGATGTTTCTAGATATTGATTGGAGTCCACCTGTGGTAGATTCAATTGATTGGACATGATTTGGAAAGGCACTGTGTATATAAGGTCCTACAGTTGACGTCAAAAGAACTGTCCGTAGAGCTCCGAAACAGGATTGTGTTGAGGCACAGATCTGGGGAAGGACACCAAAACATGTCTGCAGCATTGAAGGTCCCAAAGAACAATTTAACCTCTGAGATATCAGACTACAGTTATACACAATACCTCGTCTGCCATGATGGTTTAAATGAAATATTGTATTGCTAGTGAAGAGAAGTTTGTGATAGTTCAGGACTTTCCCTCACCACTCTCTAGCATATGAGCTGATGTTCAATGAAATTGTTTTCATCTGCTTGTAGGTTCAGAAATCCTGAGTGAGCAGTGGTTTCAACATCACAACATCACACTAATGGACTCTGTGCCGAGTAGTGCCCACACTGGGGTGATCCAGTCAGGGCAGTCTTGGGTTAAAATAGTATTTGTTTCTAGTGTATCAGGAAGTTTATTAGCTGCAGCAGGAGACAAGGGCTTGAGACACTTAACTGTAAAATCAATGAGTCATCATCACCTGTTTACCCAGCAGCCAGTTACACTGTAGTGTAGGGTAGGCTATCAAAATGGCTTTGGAGGAGATCCTGCTAGGCTATTGTGTCAATGAGTCTCTGTAGACACTGGCAGGGCTGATGTCCAACAGCTTTTATCATCTTTTTTTACTACGTCAGACTAGAAGGGCGTATTAGCAGGTACAGTCACAGAGTCATATGTAGATAGATCTAAGGCTCTGCTTACAGTAATGGGTGTGTCACTGTCAGTTAGTCTAAGTGATAAGCACACATGCCCAGACTTGAGAATGTCTGGTGGATTAGATATTAACTGTTAATGGTTAAGTAACCCTTTATTATCTAGTGATTAGGCTAAGATGAACTGTCTAATACAATCGCAAACCTTCTGGAATGAAAAAATATATATACAATAGGCCTATTCTGTCAAACATGCTTAGAAAAGTTTGACATTTCTGCATTCAGAAATGCACCTGCTTTATGTTTGTAAAGGCCTTTTGTGTTCTCCTTCCATCTTTAATATAGAGGTAATAGGTACAGACATTGGAAAGCGGGTACACTGTCACTTCAGACACAGCGCCATCTCATGGTGGCAGCAAACAGTACACTTGTAGAGAGAAGCCCCTTGATGGACCAACTAACCAATCATGTCAGCTATACATGTGACTAACCAATCAGATGTTCTCCTACTATGTCCCAGGTGGAGGCTGAGTGCCAGCAGGTGGCAGAGCGAGCCGGGAGCCGGGAGGAGGAGCTGAGTGGCCGGGTCAGTGCCCTAGAGAATGGGGGTCGGCAGGCCGACGGCCAGATCAAGGACCTGAAGGAGACCATATTTGAGCTGGAGGACCAGGTGGAGCAGCAGAGGGCTGTCCACCTCCACACCAACCAGACCATCCTGGACCTAGAGAGTATGTTCACTAGTGTATATATCATCAGTCTACTACTGTACTACTCTACCTCCTCCATCCTAACTTTTACTTGTTATAGGAGCACAGCACTCCTAAGCACATAGGGACGATTTCCCTGGCCCAGATTAAGCCAACACCTGGACTAAATATGTGTAGCGGTATGCATTGTTTGAGTCCTTTTATTTGGTCAGTGGTGAGGCTTGTGACACATGGATTAAGTATGAGTTATGGATAATATAAAGTTGAAGTCTGAAGTTTACATACACCTTAGCCAAATACATTTAAACTCAGTTTTTCAGAATTCCTGACATTTAATCCTAGTAAAAATTCCCTGTCTTAGGTCAGTTAGGAGCCTCCCCCTTTTTCTTCTAAACATAACGATGGTCATTATGGCCAAACAGTTCTATTTTTGTTTCATCAGACGAGAGGACATTTCTCAAAAAAGTACGATCTTTGTCCCCATGTGCAGTTGCAAACCGTAGTCTGGCTTTTTTATGACGGTTTTGGAGCCGTAGCTTCTTCCTTGCTTAGCGGCCTTTCAGGTTATGTCGATATAGGAGTTGTTTTACTGTGGATATAGATACTTTTATACCTGTTTCCTCCAACATCTTCACAAGATCCTTTGCTGTTGTTCTGGGATTGATTTGCACTTTTTACACCAGAGTACGTTCATCTCTAGGAGACAGAACGCGTCTCCTTCCTGATGGCTGCGTGGTCCCATGGTTTGTACAGATGAACGTGGTACCTTCATGCATTTGGAAATTGCTCCCAATGATGAGCCAGACTTGTGGAGGTCTACAATTTCTTTTCTGAGGTATTTTGATTTTCCCATGATGTCAAGCAAAGAGGCACTGAGTTTGAAGGTAGGCCTTGAAGTAGGCCTTGAAATACATCCACAGGTACACCTACAATTGACTCAAATGATGTCACTTAGCCTATCAGAAGCTTCTAAAGCCATGACATCATTTTCTGGAATTTTCCAAGCTGTTTAAAGCTGTACCAGTCAACTTAGTTTATGTACACTTCTGACCCAGTGGAATTGTGATACAGTTGTTGGAAAAATGGCTTGTGTCATGCACAAAGTAGATGTCCTAACAAACTTGCAAAAACTATAGTTTGTTAACAAGAAATTTGTGGAGTGGTTAAAAAACAAGTTTTAATGACTCCAACCAAAGTGTATGCAAACTTCCGACTTCAACTGTAGCAATGCAGATTTAACTGATAGCAGGCTCATAATAACCATACTATATAATGAGAAAGACATTTTGAATGGATATAAATTATCCCTGTAGTTCCACTGGTAAAAGAGGTTAGATTTACCGAATGTATTTATCAGACTAAGAAATGGTTGCAGCAATGGCTACGTTTATGATATGTGTCTTTCGCAGAAGTATTCTGTGGTTGATGTTCTCAAAGTAATGATATATTTATATTTTTTTACAGACCAACTCAAGAAGCTGGAGGAGCAGAAGGCTGAAGTGGAGAGGCAGCTGAAGATCTTGAGTAAGCAGATGAAGGTAGGAGTGATCTGACTGTTAGTGGTTATATACTTTCAGGTGGTTTGCTGGTGGTCAAGATGGTCAAGGTTTGTGACTCCTATGATGCAAAGAGAATCACAATCCTCATATGGTATACTGTGTGTGTGTGTGTGTGTGTGTGTGTGTGTGTGTGTGTGTGTGTGTGTGTGTGTGTGTGTGTGCATCCGTGCATTTGTGTGTGTGTGTATTTATGTGTGTTTGTGTTCAGGATGAGACGGAGGAGTGGCGACGGTTCCAGGCAGACCTCCAGACAGCCGTAGTGGTGGCCAACGACATCAAGGTGGAGGCCCAGCAGGAGATCCGCTCTCTGAGGAGGAGGTTACAGGAGGAGCAGGGTCGCAGCGCAAAGCTCTCCTCAGACCTGGAGCAGCTGCAGGGAGTCAGGTACGTACCGTATGGCTGGGAGCGTTTAGTACCTACAGCAGTACTATTCAATTACGGTCCTGGAAGGCCGAAACACTTCTGGTTTTTGTTTCTACCTGAATGTACTCATCTGATGTTCCAGGTCTAAATCTGCCCCTTATGAGATAGGAAGAATGTAACCCAGAAGTGTAATTGGTCTAAAGGGTCCAGATTTGAATAGCCCTGACCTACAGTATACCTCCCCTACTACTCCCTCTGTTTCTATCCAACCTCCTCTCCCTTCCCCTAGCCTTTCCCCTCTTGCTCCCTCTTAGCACTGGGCCTCTCTCTATCCTAGCTAACACACTCTGTCCTGGAGCTGCAGCTACTATAAGGCTTGCCATATCCCACTGATGGTGTGAGTGTTCAATGTAGTAGTCAGATTCATATAGCATGCAGTGTGGGAGGCTATAGCGAGCCGAGCTGGAAGGAACCATTTGTATTTCCATATGCCATTAATCGGTTCCCTTTTAAATATTTTAAGAGGCTACCCCAAAATTCTGATTTGATGTCATGGTAGCTTATGATGTTCAGCATTTTTGGGGTGGGGGATGCATAGAAACGAGGTGACGCTAGCTGCCAATTTAGGATATGATTCGCCATTAAGTCCAATAATAATATCTTAATAGCCTCAAATCCTGGGATTTTGGAGGGCTTCAAATCCTGGGCTTTGGCAAACCTTGCTAATAGAGGATTAGCAGTCAGTCTCCTCTCATGCATTATCTTGGTCTGTCTATCTGGTTCCTGCTGCAAATACACTGACTGCTCTATCAGTCTGTCTACCACTCACCACCACCGATTGTAACACACTGGACTAGCAATGGACCCTAGCACTTCACTGAGACAAGCTGTTTTATCGGCGTAGTGTAGCACTAATATAGTGGCCTAAGCTCTGCCTAGAAATGCTGCTGCCCAGACTGCACTGACAGCAGCACTAAACTGTTTGAGTCGGTTCTCTTCAAAATATAAAATGAGACAGACACTTTAGGTGCCATAGCATCATTCCTCTGTTTTGTTTCATGTGGCTACACCATGGTCTGTGCTGCCAGGGATGTGATTGGAAAGAGAAAGGGGTATATCTAGTCAGTTCACAACTGAATGCATTCAACTGAAATGTGTCTTCTGCATTTAACCCAACCCCTCTGAATCAGAGAGGTGCGGGGGGCTGCCTTAATCGACATCCACATCTTCGGCTCCCGGGGAACACTGGGTTTAACTGCCTTGCTCAGGGACAGAAAGACATATTTTTTACCTTGTCACCTCAGGGATTCAAACCAGCAACCTTTCGGTTACTGGCCCAACGCTCTAAACACTAGGCTACCTGATGATGAAAAGCTCAGCCTATTGGTCCTGTGTCTTGTGTGCAGTGACAGTGGCAGTGACAGTATGATGAGAGGCAAATTAGGCTAGTATTGTTAGTATTACAGAGCTCATCAGCTAGTTTCTAATATAGCTGGCCTGACATAAAACATGTAAATGTGTCATTTAGAACGTAAAGAAGAATGCGGTATTTTACTTTACTTTCCCCGTACGTACTTGGGACGTACCAGACCAGAAGCTCCCCTCCTCCCTGAGATCGTTCGTTCTCTCAAGGATGTCCCCCTCTCAGACATGGCTCCTTATAGAAAGCCCAGGTGAGTCCACTGCACTGCCAGCTCAGTGAATGATGCCTTTAGAGGGAATGCTACTGCTGATCTAGAACTGCTGATTTTCCTTCCTACTGCTTCCTGCTGCTTCCTACTGCTTCCTGCTGATTGTCTGTCTGACTGGCTGGCAGCTGCACAAACTATCTATCAGCTGCCTGTGTCCTTTCATTTGAGTGGGCTGGGGTTTGCTTCGCTTAATTTCAACAACAAAAAAACTGCTACTAAAATGTTATTTTGGTACTTGGCGCCGCCTGCTGTTCTGTTGAATCAATCCTTTATCTAGTCTCTCGGTTCCTCTGGAGAATTGTCTAGTAGTATGACACGGCATGATTTGTACTCATGCTATCATCTGCTTTATTAACTAAACAACATTTGGTCTGTATAGCATTGTATACTGATCGCAGAGACAGATTTGATTTCATTAGCCAGCTAAGAGACACATGGAGAGAGGGACAGACAGAGGAAATAGCCTTTATTGCTATAGTGACTTTAGAGAAATAAACCACTCTGGCTGTGCTATGTCAAGTTGGGGTCTTAAACTAATTACAGGTAGACCAGTACATGGCTTTTTAAGAGGGTATATTCTCTATTTATTTCAACTCATGTTGTCTCTGGTTTCGGTCTTGTTTTTCAGGCTTGGGGCTGGAGCCAGTTTTGATACCAAGACTGCAGTAGAGGGGCGGTAGAAAAGTCCAACCACAACACATCTGGACCCTCTGAAGACAGACTGACAGTATTATTGTACAGAGTTGCTTTATTCAGTATTACCATAAAAACAGTTATGTGGTATGTAATTCTGATGGGTTTATTAGCAAGGTTGGTTTACCAGACAGACAGAGTCAGTCTGTGGTTTACTGTTAATCCAATCTATTGTGAAACAGCACTTGGCTGCCAAATTAACACATATTTGGTTGTGAAATCTTTCTAAAATGCTGTACACCTTTTTATCTGTATTGTTTGCAGTGCTTTCAGATGTATTTGTGTTGATGAATCTCTCCTCTCTGTCGGTCAAGAGAGGGGACTGATGATAAGATAGGAGGGGTTTCTGTTACTGATTCATATTTGCTTTTGTGCCTTTTAGACACTTAAATTGCCTCAGTGGTGAATTTTCACTTACTCAATGTGTTGCTAAAGAAGAGTCACTGATTTGTTAAGAAAACAAATGATGAGAATGAGACATATTTTTGTTCAGTTCTCTGAAAAAAACTGAAGCCAAAACAGTCTGTTTACCAGCTGTACGCTGCCAGTTATCATTATGAGTCAGATTATTTTCTTCTGTTAGGCTTCATTACTTTGTTTCAGGCCAAGTGCAACTTAAAAAAGCTAAACAGAAAAAATGTCAAGTTATTTTTGGTTGGTTTTATTGGTCTTTTGGTTTATAATTGTTCTAGTAAGTTGTGCATCTGTGGTTATTATTATGATCCGTTTCATATAACTGACCATTTGGAATATCTGTTACTTCAAAAAGTGCTTGGATGATATTGACGTTTTTTTATGGTAATAATCAACAATCAGTTCACTTTAAGTTTCAATTCTTTGAGAGTATTCACGGCTACTTAGATGCAGTTATGTACTGTAGTTGGAAGGGGAAAACAATATTTTAGCATACATTTTCATTGGGTATTTCATTTGCACCTTGTGTTAAAAATCTGGATCAGATAATGTGGTGTGATAATGTATCTCTAGATGGCGTTATTTACCAGAATATCAAGAATGGCAAACCATCAATAACCTGCGCTGATCAGTAGTCCTACGTTGTGTGTGTAATCACTGAGCTACAGTTGAAGTCCAGCTCACCAGTTTGAGTTCTGCCTACAGACAACAACACTGAACCACAGACAGTATATTATTACATTATCACTGGTCATTATCACGTTATCACTAATAATGTCCTCTCAGGAAGGACACTGTGAATTTAAGCCATAAGGGTAATCAACTGCTGATCACTGACCAATTCAAACAGTCCTCTGCCTCAGATTTACAGCCGTGCCTAAAACTCATTATGAACTGGCCTAACTCATCAAAATGTCCTGTAGTTCTATAGGCCATAATATTCCACTCTGAACTTCAGGGAGCTAAAAGCATTGTGAAGGTTTTATCACTCATTCTGAAGTATTTCTAATGCAACCCCATCAGGTCAAATAAAAAGCCTCTCATTTCTGATGACTGCTTCAGGGTAGACGTCAGATCGTTGAAGTGATGCTGGCGTCGTGACACCTATTAGAAGTGTATAATGACCAACTGCCATCCTGTAAACCTCAGGTTATAGTGATTATTATTACCTAGTAACAGGACTATTCAGTAGATGCAGTCATACACAAGCCATTGTTTTCGACCAGAGACAGATAGATGTGCTGGTTAAGTTTAACTTTGAGTACTATCGATATTGCCAAAAAAGGCCACCTCATCGTAAGACATATGGTGCTAACTGTGTTGATTTCCTTTTCTCTGCCTTTGATTTAAAGCCATGCTCAACAGTTCAACAAGTGAATGTGCAACAGTTTGATGTTTTATTTTAGGTGAAATCTTATTGAGACTTGGACTCTGGTTTTAATACCTGTGACATCAAAAATACAATACTATTTATCTAGAGAAATAGTCAATATAAGGTGTTTGTCTGTCTGTTTAAAAGTATTTTGTATTTGTTCATTGGAAAGTCAATAAATGAAATGACTCTAGTCTTGACTTTGTTTGCATGCATTTGTTTGAAGCCACTGTCTTTGGGAGGTTGACATTACAGTAGTTCTGCTTCCTCCTCACCAGTTTCCTTACTTCAGTTCTCTTCTCAGCCCTTCCATATCCATCCATCAGTGACAATACTCCCTCAGGCTCTCTCTGTTCATAATCTGCAGTCTAATGTCCATAAGGACATAAACTTTCACATGTGGAACGTGTACATAATCATACACAATATGCTTCTGATCTATTGAGCAAATATTACATGGAACAGTCAATGCACTGGGCGAACATCATC
Organism: Oncorhynchus kisutch; assembly: GCF_002021735.2. NCBI lineage: Eukaryota > Metazoa > Chordata > Actinopteri > Salmoniformes > Salmonidae > Oncorhynchus > Oncorhynchus kisutch. The sequence goes on from NC_034201.2 coordinate 22,703,317, forward strand.
ATTACCTTGCTTTAGAACATCGAGTAATCTCTAAACCATTGTTCCGACAACACCCAAGTAAAATACAATGTCATGTTATTTAACACATGCGGCCAATACAACTGGTGTAGACTTTACAGTGAAATGCTTGCTTACAAACCACTTAGTAAACCAATGTAATGATAAGAATCCCTGATAAGGTATAGACTACAGCCAGACACACATCTGCCATCCTCTTAAATAAAACAGCGCTCCTACCTGCTACAGTATGTGTTGTGCCATATTGTACTGTGAGCATCTCTTTCCCCTTGTCTCTCTCAGGTTGTTGCGTGGCGACTCTGAGAGTTTGTCGGAATCAGACGGCAGTCCTCACTGGTGTGGCATCTCTATGACCCAGACCACCCAGACACCGCCCACCTCCTTATCAATCAACACCAACAGCAATGCTGCCTCCTTACCCTCGGAGCCCGGAGCCACCGTCAAATCCCTCATCAAGTCCTTTGACACAGCAGTACAGAGTGAGCACAGAGCATCCCTCCTTCTCACTCCTCCACACAGACCAGCAGACCTGAGTTAAAATAATATTTCAAAGTTCTTTGAGCGTTTGATTGCACCTGCTTGGAGTGCCGGGTGGGGGGATTACACTTTTGTGACTATTCCTTTGGCCCGACAGGCTGTTGAGGGGAAACATTCCTGGCTTAGCAGCAGTGATAGAGAAGGAACCCTTACCAATAACATCATACTTAAACAGTCTAACCTTGGAGGTCTGTTTGCTTAACACGGTGTAAAAGATAGTCGTAGGAGTCCATGGGACATAATCATGGAATACTGTATCAATTGATCACTTCCTCATTCACTTTCCACTTGAGTTTGAGTTAATTTTTATTTTTACAGGGACAGTGCACATTAATCAACATTTCAGTAAAAGTGCCGGTTTTAGCCAGCTAATTTTCAACTGCAGTCCCTGGGCAGGTTATTAAAAACAATTACAATATAGACAATAGCAACATAGAACAAGCAAGACATAGCAACATAGGACAAGCAAGACGTAGCATACAGACAGAGCAACATAGGACAAGCAAGACGTAGCATACAGACAGAGCAGCATAAAACAAAAAGCAGCAAGACAAAATTCATAAAAGCAACAAAGTGTTTCCACACCTCACAAGCTACAGAAAACAGACAACATGGAGAGATGCAACACACAGCTAGGGACCATGTTCACAAATCTGATTGACCTTTAGCCATGTCTTCAAGCATTTTGTGATATGTGGTGCAGTTATGTGTGTCTTAAAAGTCCACCCCGTGGCTTGGCTATTGTACACTCATGTGTTGAGCATTGCAGATGGACCTGGGCCTGGACACACGGTACAGATACACTCCTCACCTAGAAGCCTTCTAAGTGGGATCCCCGTCCGCACAGCACCTGCAGCTGCAGTCTCCCCCATTCAGGTACAGTACAGGCACTCTTCAGTATGCACTACAATATCAACCAATGTGTTATAACAGTTTGTTACTGAATTATAAATTATCTATAAACTAATAATTCATCATTTATAAACTAGCTACTTAATACCTTTATAAAGCCATTTAAGTAAAGTATGTCTGGGACATGAATTGGACTGTTAAAAGTCTGTTTTGTTTTGGATAGAGGCATTCGTCTATCAAACCACTCTCAAAGACACTGGAGAAAAGGATCAACCATGGAGATTTCTCTCATCCAGGTAAGTGACACACTCCGTAGAGAAAGCAAGTACAGATGTACTGTAGGATCTTAGTTTGAGCCAGTTTGCTACAGCAGGAATAGAATCCTGCAGCAACAGGAAATGTGTATTATAATTTTGCAATACATTTTAAGTTAGGGCAAATCAAGTCTGAAATGTAAAGTGGAAGTTACAAAGTTTATAAGCCTTTTTAAACCTTGAATACACTACCAGTTAGCATTCTCAACAACAAAAGAGTGATCAAATTAAGATCCTACATCTGTAGAAACAGTATCAGAGTATAGATCTAACTAATCCTGCAGACAGCAGTCCCATCTTTTTGATGAAGTGCATTGTGACTGAACATTAGCTTTGAATGACTCATTGCTCTGACCAAGGATTGGCCAATGACTCAAACTCAAATGTCTACTCTGATTAGCCTAGTTTTTTTGTTCAGTTGAAACAGTGCATGTTTAGTTGGATCCACAGCTGCATTATGTTACTTGAGTAAAGAAACTGGAGAATATGTGAACATTTTCTTTCATCTCCCTTTTGGGGATTGAACTTTGAGAAGCTAGAGTTTATTTTGCCAAATGACAGCAAAAAGGACAGCACATTATGTAGTTCTACAATTTAATCACCAACTATACCACTGCATAATATAACCTAATTTGGTATTTGGCCTTGTTCTATTATGTTCAGATCAGTAGTATTCTGTGGGCCAGAGAGATTTCAGGGGGAGGAAGAGACCATGGCCTTCCAGTGAAATATGCGCTTTCTCTCACTGTCCACGTCTCCCTTCCTCCCTGTTTCCTGATGTTGTGTTTCCCAGATAAGTACGGGGGCTCTGGGGATGAGCTGAAGCCCAGCAGCCTTATGAGGAAGAGTCCTTCCCTGGAGTCGGTCATCAAGTCCCCAGCAACCCTCAGCAGCTGCAGCCACTACATGAGCTACAACAGGAACAACAGCAAGCTCAGGTGGGGCCTCCATCCTGGAGACACACTCAGAGGCACTCTGGCACAAAAACTAATACATTTCTAAGTGACCCCATGTATGTACACTACCTTTCAAAAGTTTGGGGTCACTTGGGGTCACTTAGAAATGTCCTTGTTTTTGAAAGAAAAACACATTTTTTGTCCATTAAAATAACATCAAATTGATCAGAAATACAGTGTAGACATTGTGAATGTTGTAAATGACTATTGTAGCTGGAAACAGCTGATTTTTAATGGAATATCTACATAGGGGTACAGAGGCCCATTATCAGCAACCATCACTCCTGTGTTCCAATGGCATGTAGTGTTAGCTTATCCAAGTTTATAATTTTAAAAGGCTAATTGATCATTATAAAACCCTTTTGCAATTATGTTAGCACAGCTGAAAACTGTTGTTTTGATTAAAGAAGCAATAAAACTGGCCTTTGTTAGACTAGTTGAGTATCTGGAGCATCAGCATGTGTGGGTTCGATTACAGGCTCAAAATGGCCAGAAACAAAGAACTTCCTTCTGAAACTCGTTAGTCTATTCTTGTTCTGAGAAATGAAGGCTATTCCATTCAAGAAATTGCCAAGAAATTGAAGATCTCATACAACGCTGTGTACTACTCCCTTCACAGAACAGCGCAAACTGTCTCTAACCAGAATAGAAAGAGGAGTGGGAGGCCCCGGTGCACAACTGAGTAAGAGGACAAGTACATTAGAGTGTCTAGTTTGAGAAACAGACGCCTCACAAGTCCTCAACTGGCAGCCTCATTAAATAGTACCCGCAAAACACCAGTCTCAACGTCAACAGTGAAGAGGCGACTCCGGGATGCTGGCCTTCTAGGCAACTTCCCAGATGCTTTTCTTTTCAAAAGCAAGGACCCGAAACTTTTGAACGGTAGTGTACCTGTGCTTGTGCAGACTTTAGTTAACAGTACTGTTCTTGCTACTACAAAGTAAAGTACGAATACAGAGAAAGTATTATAGAGAAAGAGAGCTCACAACTCCAGAGACTTTCATGAATCACCTGTAACATCACATCACCACCGTTCTATACACATAGAGTAGATGACACACACTTACACACCCCCACACACCTTCATACACATTCACCGTTAGATCAGTGATGAACTGGGAGAGGATTACAGTAGGGTCACTGAACATATCTGTATATATCACCTGATTGCCCCAGTTTTTACTGACTGCCATTGTTTATCTTGAGCTAATGACAAAGATGCATAACTAATGTGATATCGAGGGTGACCCAATGTTCTACTATTAAAATCTCATCACACACACTAGATTGTGCATGTGAAAATGTTTGTTGCTCCTTGTTATTGTTTTCTCCACAGTATGTCACTCCAGTGAATTCATACACAGGCTTTTCGACAGCAACATTTGTTAAGACAATTCCCGACTCCCCAAGCTACAGTATGTTGTGACTCACAGCATGTGTTTCATGTTGACCATGTTGCTAAGTGAGAGCAATGACCAGGGTGTCTCCTGATGTTCCCATGGCCACAGAGACTACTCTTCTCTGATTAGCTTTCATTATGACAGCCCAGGGGATCACATCAGCTCTAGGGTGTGTTTGTGTGTGTGTGTTTGTATTTGTGTGCGTGTGCGCGCGTGTGTGTATGTGCGTGCGAGCGCGAGAGCGTGCGTGCGTGTATTTGAATGCACGTGTGTGTGTGAATGTGAGGTTGATGTAAGGTTGCTGGTTTTATGAGGATACACGTCCCCACACACAGGTCAGATGTCATAACATTACTGTTGTTTTCTTCTCCGTCCATGGCTGTGGTGTCTGTCCCTGGTGTCAGTGTGGAAAGAAAGGACCCCTTGGCTGCACTGGCGCGGGAGTACGGGGGTTCTAAGAGGAACGCGCTACTGAAGTGGTGCCAGATGAAAACAGAAGGCTATCCGGTAAGGGCCCTGGGTCAGAGACTCAAATCATAACCTCATCAAATGCTCTTTATCACTGTTTCCCTCTCTTTCTTTCTCTCTCTCTCCCTATCTCCCTCTCTCTCACTCGCTCTCCCGTTCTCCTTTCTCTCTCACTCGTTCTCTCTTTTCCTATCTCGCTCTCTCTAGATTTCAGGCACCCAAAAATTGCATACATTATAGAGGCCATACTGTGCAGTGAATGTTCCTTCAATCCAAGGATTGGTGGGTAACACTTTAGTATAGGGAAGCCATCTTAAAGATGGAGACTTCTAAGTATTTTTTAAACCTCCCGCATTGGGCTGGATGTGTCAATTTGTAGTTTATATAGTACATACATAATCTATGAGCAGAATTACTGTCACCTCAATTAGCCACAAAATCCCTAGTTTGAAAACAATTGTTTGGCATGCCCCCTAGCAATTCAAGTTCAACCAATAAACGTCAGGCCCTCGCCATATGGGGGGTGACAGCTAGCAAGATGCACATGATGCACCCACAGCAGAGCGAGAGAGAGAGAGTAATGACGCCGTGCACATATCTATACATATTTGACGTAGTACTCAATTTTCAGGGTCCACTTTTGGCTCGTAAGCGCTACTTTGAGAACTACTGGCTAAAAAGTATACGAAAGTATCAGATAATTCCTTTACAGTACTATGTCCTTATTAGTCTCACATTGAGACAGCTTACTAAGAATCTCTTGGTTTTATAACTTGCTCTTTATTAAATACTGTTCTAACTAACAATGGGGTTCTTAAAGATAGGCCAGTAAGACATGACTTTTTGAGGTTTTAGGCTGTTTTGACATAATAGCTTGCTGTATTTGTAGACAAACCATCGCCTCACCTGTCCTCACTGTGTGCCTATAAGATGATATAATCAATGTCAGAAAATCAAAGAAAAGTGATTCAGCACAAAGAATACAGTGGAATTGATCACATCAAATCAAAGTGTATTGGTCACCTACACAGATTTGCAGATCTAAACAAGAAATAAAAAAATAACAATCCAAGTAAAGTGAGCATGTATGAGAATCCAGAATGTAAATATGTGGTGTGTATAGACCGTATATAATTTGGAAGGAAAATAGTAGGTATATTAGGATGGGCTATGTTGAGAATACAGTATATACAAACACAGTGAGTAAACAACCGTATATAAACTAAATATGAGGTGACCAGCGTGCAATGAGTCTCAAGGTGTAGTGCCAGACAGTAGTCGGCAGGTGACAGTGTCTAAGGTGCCAGGCAGAGTACCAGGCGGTGATGCAGCCCGACAGAATGCTCTCAATGGTGTATTTGTAGAATTTTGTGAGAGTCTTAGGGGCCATGACAAATTTCTTCAGCCACCTGAGGTTGAAGAGACAATGTTTTGCCTTCTTCACCACGGTGTTGGTATGGTGGCACCATTTCAAGTCCTCAGTGATGTGCTCGCCTAGGAACTTGAAGCTTTTGACCCTCTCCACTGTAGCCCCGTCGATGAGGATGGGGGCGGGCTCTCTCTTCTGTCTCCTGTAGTCCACAAGTCAACGATCAGCTCCTGATGTGTGTCTACGGAACTGGCGTGTAAACGCGTGTGTGTGTGTGTGTGTGTGTGTGTGTGTGTGTGTGTGTGTGTGTGTGTGTGTGTGTGCGCGCTTGTGTGAATTTGTGTGCACGTGTGTGTCTGAGCAGACATGTAAGTGATAGCGTGCATGAGCGTGAATATGTGTGTTCCCTTTCTAGGCCCTGTGTCCAACGTCCATTGCACTCATATTCACCTGGCTTAGCCTTCCGCTAATAGCCAGTTTTAGGAGCCCATTAAGCCCAGTGGCATTAGTACTGGGTCTCTGTGATGTGATCCATGTGTGAGGGCCAGTGTGCCGTGCCAGGCCAGCTAATGTAGCTAACACTCTCAGAGGGGATATTGGTTTGAGCCGGTAAACAAAAGCTAAGGAAGGAGGTTGGGGGTCTGCCTAGTCTCTGCACCATTCTGTTCTCCCTCTTAGCTACATTCCATCGCAGTATGGGGTGTGCTAGCTAGCTTACAGTAGCACCAAGTCTGCAACTGAAATAGCACCCTAGGGAATAGTCCAGGGGTTTGACTTCAGTCAATTGACAGACTACTGTACCTTGCTCGACCAAGCAGAGAGCCTTAGGGCAATACGTGTGTTAAGACAAGTTTAAAGGTGACTTTACGGCAAAACATGTCCTAGCTTTACTTACGTCTGATAAATGGTCCCTGATAAATGGTCAGAAATGATTGGATGAGTTTTCAGATCAATTGTTCCTGTTTTCAGGCACATTGGATTGTGAACTTTGAGTCATCCCTCCACCCTGTGCTACCTTCATGCCCTCTCCCTGGCCTGGTTGCACAGTGTTCCAGTGGTACTTTTTTTCATCATTCTGACTCGATGCCTGTGTTCCTAACACACTGCAAATCCTCTGTGATGAAAACAGGAGACCAGGAGATGAGATATCTGGTCAGCAGATAGTCTGATCTTGATAGAGACTAGTGAACGTTAGAGTAGATTAGTTTCTTCCTCTAGCACACAAACTGCATCTGAATGGGCTCTACTATACTGTACACTGGCTGTTGTATTTTCACCTATGATCTCCTTTAACTGGGAGATGGACATGGTCCCAATCTTGATGGAGACTTGTGACTGCTTATCTGTTTTCTGATAATTGATTTCATACACAAACTGTATCTCAATGCTTCTAGCTGTGGGGTATTGGCACCTACCAGTATTATATGATCTCTTTTTACACTCAGTAGCTCTGCTGGAGGGAATAATAATTATCTGGTTTCTGGAATGCAATAAGAGGCTTTGGCTAATAACTGGATGGGAATGTATTTCTGTTCATGAAATGACTAACCCTTTACACTTATGGGAATTGGCCTATATGGATAGGACTAAATTGAAATGTTTCTTACAGAATACATATGAAAAGCATATGCATAAGTATGGTAGCGATTTGACAGGAAACATTTTGGAAATGATTAGACCAAAGTTCAGTAAAAAGTTCTCCTGACACAGGACTGAATCCAAGCATTACACTATTGATTTATTTTATGTGCATTTTACATTTACTGTACGTTTTGCTGCATTTGTTTATAATGAAATTTCAAAATACTCTGTAACATGATAACAATATTCCTGTGGGGTAGATGGTGCAACATAAGACAAAAAAATGACAAGGGTTTGAGTGAGAGGATTAACTGGCATCTTCAAGTGACTATACACCTCTCTAAAGTGTACACTTACTAAGTCATTTCAATGCACTTTTATGACTCAAAGAAGAGTCTTCCAACTATAAGGTGCTTTTTTGTAGCTATCCTAGCTGTGTAGTTGAGGAAATAGAGCAAGCACACTTGTAGTTTTTTGTTTGGAACACAAATTTGCATCCCCGCCATTACACAATTACTGTTGTGTAATTGTCGCTTCGCGTTCCTAGGAAACTATGCAGTATTTTGTTTTTTTATGTGTAATTTCTTACATTGTTACCCCAGGAAATCTTAGGTTTTATTGGATATAAGAGCAACGTCAACTCACCAACATTACGACCAGGAATACGACTTTCCCGAAGCAGATCCTCTGTTTGGTCCACCACCCAGGACAATGGCGGAGCGTTCTTCTGATCAGGCACGGTAGACGGGCACATCGCGCACCGCTCCCGAGCATACTACTCGCCAATGTCCAGTCTCTTGACAACAAGGTAGACGAAATCCGAGCAAGGGTTGCTTCCAGAGAGACATCAGAGACTGTAACGTTCTTTGTTTCACGGAAACATGGCTCACTCGAGACACGCTATCGGAGTCGGTACAGCTACCAGGTTTCTTCACGCATCGCGCAGACAGAAACAAGTATCTCTCTGGTAAGAAGAAGGGCGGGGGTGTATGCCTTATGATTAATGAGACGGGGTGTGATCATAACAACATACAGGAACTCAAGTCCTTTTGTTCACCTGACCTAGAATTCCTTACAATCAAATGCAGACCGCATTATCTACCAAGAGAATTCTCTTCGATCATAATCACAGTCGTGTATATTCCTCCCCAAGCAGACACAGGCCTTGAAAGAAATTAATTTGACTCTATGTAAACTGGAAACCACATATCCTGAGTCTGCATTTATTGTAGCTGGGGATTTTAACAAGGCTAATCTGAAGACAAGGCTCCCTACATTTTATCAGCATATCGATTGCGTGACCCGGGCTGGCAAAACCCTGGATCATTCCACGACGCATATAAAGCCCTCCCCCGCCCCCCTTTCGGAAAAGCTGACCATGACTCCATTTTGTTGCTCCCAGCCTATAGACAGAAACTAAAACAGGAAGCACCTGTGCTCAGGTCTGTTCAACGCTGGGCCGACCAATCAGATTCCACGCTTCAAGATTGCTTCGATCACGTGGACTGGGATACGTTCCGCATGGCGTCAAACAACAACATTGATGAATACGCTGATTCGGTGAGCAAGTTTATTAGCAAGTGCATCGGTGATGCTGTACTCACAACGTCTATTAAAACATTCCCCAACCAGAAACCGTGGATTGATGGCAGCATTCGAGCAAAACTGAAGGCGCAAACCACTGCTTTTAGTGATGTCAAGGCAACCAGAAACATGACCGAATACAAACAGTGCAGCTATTCCCTCCACAAGGCAATCAAACAAGCTAAGCGTCAGTATAGAGACAAAGTAGTCGCAATTCAACAACTCAGACACGAGAGGTATGTGGCAGGGTCTACAGTCAATCACGGACTACAAAAGGAAAACCAGCCCCGTCGCGGACCACGATGTCTTGCTCCCAGACAAATTAAACAACTTCTTTGCTCTCTTTGAGGATAATACAGTGCCAGACGGTATCCCCAGCCATGTCCTCAGAGCATGCGCAGACCAGCTGGCTGGTGTGTTTACGGACATATTCAATCAATCCTTATCCCAGTCTGCTGTTCCCACATGCTTCAAAAGGGCCACCATTGTTCCTGTTCCCAAGAAATCTAAGGTAACTGAGCTAAATGACTACCGCCCTACCTGACACCCTAGACCCATTCCAATTTTCTTACCGCCCCAATAGGTCCACAGACGACGCAATCACACTGCACACTGCCCTAACCCATCTGGACAAGAGGAATACCTATGTAAGAATGCTGTTCATCGACTACAGCTCAGCATTTAACACCATAGTACCCTCCAAAGTCGTCATTAAACTCGAGACCCTGGGTCTCGACCCCGCCCTGTGCAACTGGGTCCTGGACTTCCTGATGGGCCGCCCCCAGGTGGTGAGGGTAGGTAACAACATCTCCACCTCGCTGATCCTCAACACTGGGGCCCCACAAGGGTGTGTTCTCAGCCCTCTCCTGTACTCCCTGTTCACCCATGACTGCGTGGCCATGCACGCCTCCAACTCAATCATCAAGTTTGCAGACGACACTACAGTGGTAGGCTTGATTACCAACAACGACGAGACGGCCTACATGGTGGAGGGCCCTCGGAGTGTGGTGTCAGGAAAATAACCTCACACTCAACGTCAACAAAACAAAGGACATGATCATGGACTTCAGGAAACAGCAGAGGGAGCAGTCCCCTATCCACATCGACAGTAGTGGAGAAGGTGGGAAGTTTTAAGTTCCTCGACGTACACATCACATCACTGAAATGGTCCACCCACACAGACAGCGTGGTGAAGAAGGCGCAGCAGCCCCTCTTCAACATCAGGAGGCTGAAGGAATTCGGCTTGTCACCAAAAACACTAAGAAACTTTTACAGATGCACAATGGAGAGCATCCTGACGGGCTGTATCACCGCCTGGTATGGCAACTGCTCTTCCCACAACTGCAAGGCTCTCCAGAGGGTAGTGAGGTCTGCACAATGCATCACCGGGGGAAAACTACCTGCCCTCCAGGGCACCTACACCACCCGATGTCACAGGAAGGCCAAATAGATCATCAAGTACAACAACCACCCGAGCCACTGCCTGTTCACCCTGCTATCCTCCAGAAGGCGAGATCAGTACAGGCGCATCAAAGTGGGGACCGAGAGACTGAAAAACAACTTCTATCTCAAGTCCATCAGACTGTTAAACAGCCATCACTAACATTGAGTGGCTGCTGCCAACACACTGACTCAACTCTAGCCACTTTAATAATGGAAAAATGTATGTAATACATGTGTCACTAGCCACTTTATTAAACAATGCCACTTTATATAATGTTTAAATACCCTACATTACTCATCTCATATGTATATACTGTACTCTATACCATCTACTGCATCTTGCCTATGCCGTTCGGCCATCACTCATTCATAAATTTGTATGTACATATTCTTATTCATTCTTTTACACTTGTGTGTATAAGGTAGTTGTTGTGAAATTGTTAGGTTAGATTACTTGTTAGATATTACTGCATGGACGGAACTAGAAGCACAAGCATTTCGCTACACTCGCATTAACATCTGCTAACCACGTGTATGTGACAAATCAAATTTGATTTGTTTACGCAATCCAAAAACGTTCCGTTAGAAATTGCAATCTGGGTCAGGTGGGCATGATTTCAAAGCTTCTATTGCCAACATGACTAGCTAATATCAGGATAAGGTAAGACCCAGATGCAGACCGTGTCGAAGTAACAATGTTTATTACAGCAACAGGGGCAAAGGTACAGGATGGCAGGCAGGTTCAGGGTCAGGTCATGCAGAGGTTGGTAATCCAGAGACGGGGCAAAGGTATAGGATGGCAGGGTCAGGGACTGGCAGAGTGGTCAGGCGGGTCGGACTCAGGGTCAGGACAGGCAAGGCTCAAAACCAGGAGGATGAGAAAAGAGAGACTTGGGAAAAGCAGGAGCTGATACAAAAAACACTGGTTGACTTGACGAACTGGCAACAGACAAACAGAGAACACAGGTGTAAGTACCCAGGGGATAATGGGGAAGATGAGCGACACCGGAAGGGGGGGGGGGGTTATAGACAAGCACAAGGACAGGTGAAACAGACCAGGACGTGACAAAAATACGATCTTAGGCTTTCACAAGGTAATTCAGAGAAACAGATCTTAATTTTAGTCCACATAGAAACGAGTCATGAGTGCATTCAGGTGCGTGTGCAGCAGCGAACATAATTTATAGACAAACATAAGCTTATTCTGTTCAGAGCAACCCAGGCTATGATGCCATGTCATCTTGTACATTTAACATAGTGATTATAAATGTTGACACTGTACAGATGTAGGATCTTAGTTTGATCACTCTTTTGTTGCTGAGAATTGTCCTGCATTTTCCTGTCATGTCTTGAAACACCTTGGAGGACATAAATCCACTATCAGACATCAAGATATCACCTCGCCAGTTGCTAGACACTTTATAGAACAAAATCATTATATTAATTAATTGCATTGCGTCGGGATCTAAAAAGTTCATCCACCATGTAGAGAAGGTGATTACGACAACAAATGACTCCAAAGAGAAGCCATGTGGATATACTGTATAAATTAAGTTCTGTATCTCCACACGGGTTAAACAAAGAACTAGATTTCACCTCCTTCCTATGTTTTACAAGAACACTGTCCATATCAGATTTTGCATATTGTTTGTGAGTCAGTCCCATACATTTATGAATGGCTGAGCCTGATGTCCTTTGTGGTAAGCTGTTTCGTGAATTGGTATAATGTATCCAAGTGAGCAGACACCTAAGTCAAACGATTAATGAATATCCCTTCGTGCCCGCTCCTTTAGCCTATAATTCTGTATTTCTTGGTGACTAACTTGTATACAGGTAGCCCAGAAAAGCCACATCCCTGATTGGAAGATGAGTGACAACCCTGATTAGAAGCACCTGCTGCTCATCGGTTGTTCCTTAAAATTGCTGTTTTGAATTCAAATGAAATTGTACCTACACACTGAAGAAGGCTGCAAATCCGAAACATCTGTGTACGCTATCCCTGATGTAGTGAAAATAATATAAAAATCTAAAAATGAAGTAAGCAACGTCTAGCAACGTCTTTTTGAGTGCGGACCCATTACACCTTTTTTTGTCCGAATTTAGGGGTTTAAAGCACCAGCTAAGCCTCTGGGAGAGCATGATGGTCCCCTTTCGATCACTTTAAAATGTCTGTTGTCGGAAGAAGGAGAAGACCAAGGTGCAGCGTGTTTAAGTATTCATAATATCTTTTAATCAATACGAATACTTGAACAAAAAAACGACAAACGAACAGTTCTGCAAGGTGCAATTCACAAAACAGAAAACAACTACCCACAAACACCAGGTGGGAACAGGCTACCTAAGTATGGTTCCCAATCAGAGACAACTATTGACAGCTGCCTCTGATTGGGAAACATACCAGGCCAAACACATAGAACTATAACACATGGAACAAACATAGAATGCCCACCCCAACTCACGCCCTGACCAAACTAAAATAGAGACATAATAAAGGAACTAAGGTCAGGACGTGACCGTAAACAAAGTGACCATGAATTATAATAATTCACATTTCCTTTTGGTGCAAGGTTATTTTCCTGGTCTAGCAAACGGTTTCAAATTAATATCCTACATCTGTATATGACATGAGTTTTACGATATGGAAATGTGAAGTGTACATTTGGACTCACGGGTGTTTGGCTTTCTTGTATGACATCAAATCAGTATTTTAAAATACGTCTAATCTTTTAAAATAGATCGAGTCCTCTTAATTTACATATTTCCCTCACTCAGACAACAAAATATTTGCAAAAGTTGCCCAATATCGGGAGGGATGGGGGGAACTTCTTGTCACGTGAGGTGCTCAAGTTCAGAACAGCTGTCAGTCAAACCCATACAGATAGAGAGCTGTGAAGCGCAGAACCTGAACTCTGATGACATTCATAGCATGTTACTGTACAGCCACTGCGTTCCAATTTATGCTCTATGAGTGTAAAGGGTTAACATTGAGTGTTGCATAATTCTGCAGACACATCTATTGTTTTTGTGTCAGGACAACAGCCATTCATGTCTAAATCATTCATTAATTGATTCATTTGATGTCTTCGGCATCATTTTCAAGCTCTAAAATTACATTCCAGTACTAGGAACAGATATGGCCACAGGCCTCCTCTGAGCACATGTTGGTCTGCCTGGTGGAAGGAAAAGGTTACTGCTAGAGCTGTGCCACAAATTAAGCTTAATATCAGGCCAGTAAAGGTCAGAGCAGACAACCAACGGTGTTCCACCATCATGGCCAACCGGGCCTGGTCCAACAGCGGCCCACTAATTACCTGCTAATGTCTGGAGACACACAGTCCTGTCACAGTCAAACACCTCTCCTTAAGGCTGCTGGCTAACCAGGCTGAGGCAACGGTGTTGATAGTGTTACACAGAATGGGAGGTTGGGCAGTTGAGATCACCCTCCTCTTTCTACCTAACCGTCATTCTGGCTTGATAAAGGTTAGAGGGGGTTTATAAATCTTTCAACAGATTCTGATTCCCAGATCCCAGACTGTAACTTTAAAGGTTAGTGGGGTTTATACCTTTCAGTTTCAACAGATTCCAGTGTATTGTTCTGTAGGATACCTCTTTTGCTCCATTTAGTAAGGTGGGTCTTGAGGCGATATTTCCCTACTCTAAAATCGGTCATTCATGTTTTCAGAGTTGAAGAGGTAATGTAATTGGGGTATAATTAACCGTCACTTTGAAGAGGCTGTATTTGAATACGGAATATTGAATCTGCTGTGTGTGTGTGTGTGTGTGTGTGTGTGTGTGTGTGTGTGTGCGTGCGCGTGCGCGTGTGCGTGCGCGTGCGCGTGCGTGTGCGTGTGTGTGTGTGTGCGTGTGCAAGTCCTCTCCGCTGCACGGTTCATCTGAGGTAGGCGTCAGAAACTGTCATATATTACCTCATCTGTCTGTGGAGCCGGAATGGCCTCTCTCTCAGACAGCCCCTCCCCCTGGCCAGAGTGGAGGGGAGGGGTCAGCTCTCTCTCAGACAGCCCCTCCCCCTGGCCAGAGTGGAGGGGAGGGGTCAGCTCTCTCTCAGACAGCCCCTCCCTTTTTTATTATACCACAGCCGTATTGTTATAAGGCCTGTGGTCAAACAAGACTAATTAAACTGAGGTGGAAAAACAGGCACCACTGTAATGAAGAGGGGGATTATTTCCCGTTTAAAATGAAAACCACAAAATACAATGTGTGTCCCAAATGGCACCCTATTCCCTATAGTGCATTACTTTTGACCATAGCCCTATGCACCCTGGTCAAAAGTAGGAAATAGAGAATAGAGTACCCATTGGGATGCATCCTATGTAGCGCTAATCCTATTGGGGATATAGAGCATTATTACAACCATTTACTGTGGTCAATAATTACTGGGATGGATTTAATTTAATATACTAGGGTTGAATTTGATTTGGTAGCTACTGTATTAGATCACACTACCAGCATAATAAAGCTAGGGTCTTTAGTGATCACGATAAAGGGCTAACTTGGCTAATATGTGTTTGATTTTGAACATCATCTTCCTGTGATCCTGTCACATTTAAAACTAAAAGAGGATGGCAGATTTAATGCAGTTTTTGATGGCGAAAGCGAAAATAGGTTTTTAGACATTTTTGCAAATGTATTGAAAATAAAAAACAGAAATTACTTACACTCTATGAATGAATGAATCCCATTTTATTTTCGTATCAAATCGCCAATTGGCAACCCATCCCTTATGGTATTAATTGACACATAAACAAACATTACTATAGTTCACTGTGATAATTCAGTGATAATTCTTCTTCCTGTGTTCTCTGCAGTGCGCATCGCATAAAGAGTGAAAAAATGTAAGCTAAAAATCTATACATAATAGTAAATAAGCTTATCCAAACAATAATGATATACCTAGAGCAGTAAAAAAATATACATACAGTGCATTCGGAAAGTATTCAGACCTGTTCCCTTTTCCACATTTTGTTACGTTACAGCCTTATTCTAAAATGGATAAAACAAAAATAAATCCTCATCAATGTACACACAATACCCCATAATAACAAAGCGAAAACAGGTTTTTAGAAATGTTTGCAAATGTATTAAACATAAAAAATAAAAATACCTTATTTTGCTATGAGACTCGAAATTGAGCTCAGGTGCATCTTATTTCCATTGATCATCCTTGAGAAGTTTCTAAAACTTGATTGGAGTCCACTTGTGGTAAATTCAATTGATTGGACATGTTTTGAAAATGCACACATCTGTCTATATAAGGTCCCACAGTTGACAGTGCATGTCAGAGCAAAAACCAAGCCATGAGGTCAAAGGATTTGTCCGTAGAGCTCTGAGAGGATTGTGTCGATGCACAGATCTGAGGAAGGGTACAAACAAATGTCTGCAGCATTGAATGTCCCCAAGAACACAGTAGCCGCCATCATTCTTAAATGGAAGAAGTTTGGAACCTCCAAGACTCTTCCTAGCTTGGCCAAGCTGAGCAATCGTAGGACAAGGGCTGATGATCACTCTGACAGTGCTCCAGAGTTCCTCTGTGGAGATGGGAGAACCTTCCAGAAGGACAACCATCTCTGTAGCACTCCACCAATCAGGTCTTTATGGGAAAGTGGCCAGACTGAAGCCACTCCTACACATGGAGTTTGCCAGATGGTGCCTAAAGGACTCTCAGATCATGAGAAACAAGATTCTCTGGTCTGATGAAACCAAGATTGCACTCTTTGGCCTGAATGCCAAGCGTCATGTCTGGAGGAAACCTGGCACTTTCCCTACGATGAAGCATGGTGCTTCTACACCTGCATTGCTTGCTGTTTGGGGTTTTAGGCTGGGTTTCTGTACAGCACTTTGAGTTATCAGCTGATGTACGAAGGGCTATATAAATACATTTGATTTGATTTGGTAGCAGCATCATGCTGTAGGAATGTTTTTTAGCAGCAGAGACTGCGAGACTAGTTAGGATCGAGGGAAAGATGAACGGAGCAAAGTACAGAGAAGTCGTTAATGAAAACCTGATCCAGAGCGCTCAGGACCTCAGACTGGGGCGAAGGTTCACCTTCCAACAGGATAACGACCCTAAGCACACAGCCAAGACAATGCAGGAGTGGCTTCGGGACAAGTCTCTGAATGTCCTTGAATGGCCCAGCCAGAGCCTGGACTTGAACGCGACCAAACATTTCTGGAGAGACCTGAAAACAGCTGTGCAACGACGCTCCCCATCCAACCTGACAGAGCTTGAGAGGATCTGCAGAGAGGAATGGGAGAATCTATCCAAATGTAGGTATACCAAGCTTGTAGTGTCATACCCAAGAAGACTCGAGGCTGTAATTACTGCCAACGGTGCTTCAAGAAAGTACTGAGTAAAGAAAAGGTCTGAATACTTATGTAAATGTGATATTTCCGCAAAACACCAGTCTCAACGTCAACAGTGAAGAGGCGTCTCCGGGATGCTGGCCTTCTAGGCAGAGTTCCTCTGGCCAGTGTCCATGTTTTTTTGCCCATCTTAATCTTTTATTTTTATTGGCCAGTCCCGGAGTCGCCTCTTCACTGTTGAAGTTGAGACTGGTGTTTTGCGGGTACTATTTAATGAACCTGCCAGTTGAGAACTTATGAGGCGCCTGTTTCTCAAACTAGACACTCTAATGTACTTGTCCTCTTGCTCAGTTGTGCACCGGGGCCTCCCACTCCTCTTTCTATTCTGGTTAGAGACAGATTGCGCTGTTCTGTGAAGGGAGTAGTACACAGGGTTGTACGAGATCTTTAGTTTCTTGGCAATTTCTCGCATGGAATAGCCTTCATTTCTCAGAACAAGAATAGACTGACGAGTTTCAGAAGAATTTTATTTGTTTCTGGCAATTTTGATCCTGTAATCGAACCCACAAATGCTGATGCTCCAGATACTCAACTAGTCTAATGAAGGACAGTTCTATTGCATCTTCAATTAGAACAACAGTTTTCACCGGTGCTAACATAATTGCAAAAGGGTTTTCTATTGATCAATTAGCCTTTAAAATGATCAACTTGGATTAGCTAAACCAACGTGTCATTGGAACACAGGCGGGATAGTTGCTGATAATGGGCCTCTGTACGCCTATGTAGATATTCCCCAAAAATCTGCCATTTCCAGCTATAATACAACATTAACAATGTTGACACTGTATTTCTGATCAATTTGATGTTCTTTTAATGGTAAAAAAAATTGTTTTTATTCCAAAAACAAGGACACTTCTAAGTGACCCCAAACTTTTGAACGGTAGTATACATACATTGAATCATACAGTACCAGTCAAAAGTTTGAACACTACTCATTCCAGGATTTTTCTTTATTCTTACTATTTTCTACATAAAATCTATGAAATAACACATATGGAATAATGTATTTGAGATTCTTCAAAGTAGCCACCCTTTGCCTTGATGACAGCTTTGCACAACAGCAGTCACAACATACATAACATATATATAAATACAGAAACGTTTAACAGAAGGTATGTGTATGTAAATGTGATATTTCTGTTTTTCATTTTTTATAGATTTGCAACAATTCAAAAAAATGTTTTTTGCTTTGTGATTATGGGGAATTGTGTGTAGATTGATGAGGGGGGGGGGGATTATTTAATCAATTTTAGTAAATTAACTAAATGTGGAAAAGGTCAAGGGGTGTGTACTCTATGTGTTGATATACCCGTACAACCCACCTGAGCCTTCTCCCCATATATGTATGGCCTTGCCATGGCCGATATGCCCCTATGTATGCGCCCATTCAGGCGGTGCGTGCCTGCGTGCGTGGGTGTGTGTTGACGGCTCTTGCCACTGGCCATACTCTGACGACTAACAAGGTCAACCGTTGAGAGAGTTACCGGTAAACGTGGTAAACAACACACACACTGACGTGAGAGCTTGAGGTGGCCGTGCTGTCGCCATGGTGATGAAGAGCTCAAACCACCCCAGGGTAGAGGGGGAGAAGGGGTAAACACAGCACTGTGGTAATGTGACCAAGATTAGTAGACACACACACTGGGATCTGAAGGATGTTCTCCATTGGTGTATGTCAACATCTGGGGGCAAGGCATGTGCTGGGTGGGTCTGCTGTCAGCACACCTCAAGTGTCAGCTTCTCAGAAGAGACAATCAATCAGCAAAGACCTTAAGGAGGCTCTGATTGACTGGGCCCTGTGGGAGCTAGCTAGCCTCTCTGAATGGAGGGGAGGGTTCGCTCTCACATTCACTGTCTGTGGATCTCACACAGACACATGCACCTCCACATGCACGTCAAACAGAGCTGATCATACTTATATGCCTCGGTCAAAGGCGATGCAGAAAACATTAGCATGACAAATGAACTGTTTGAATGACAATTCAATTATCTCAGTTGAACTGAAATCCACTGCTTGTCACAGACAGTTAATCACTTTCAATATAGTCTTTTAAATCAAAAGGTTTCATTCTGATAATATTTTAGAACCTGTTCTGGTTTCCCAAGGATTTTTATCACAGTGGTCTTTGATGTTGTTTGGGTCAGCAAAACATTTTTTTTTAAAGCCTTGTTTATTGTTTAGGATAGGAACAATGAGGAGAAGAATGGCCTGGCTGGGAGTCTCAGTCTGGGCTGGACAGAACATAGGCTCAGCTGGGACACACTGACGAGATCGGCCCCCCTCGGTCATCCGGCCCTCTCTGAGAAACAACACCCCTGCATTGCCTGGAGGGAAAGGGAGGGGGCAAGGGGGTGAGCTAGGACCCCCAGCGGGGTGAGGAAGAGCGAAGAGGCTGAGGAATGGCGAGGGTCATCTAGACATTATAAGAACTATCTTGATATACCCTCATATTAGTCTTCAAGACTGAAGTTTAAATAGTGGGAAATGTCTTCTTTGAAAATGACCTGATGTACTTGTATTGCATTGGATGCTGCAGATGCATAGGTTAAAATGCATTACTCTCCATACTACCTCAGTACCATGTATATGGCAGATAAATATAAACTTCCTCAACCCAATTCAAACTGACACAAAGGACATAGTATCCCTGTATCCTATTTGACTTCAGCTACTCTTCTTAACACCCCACTAAGAGAGACAGCGAGAGAGAGATTGAGGGAGACAGAGATGACGCCGACAGACATGGCAGCTCTGTTTCTAGCCCCTAAGCAACTTCACAGTATTTTTTGGGGTGTTATTTCCTAAATTATTAGCCCAGAATTGTTTTTATGTTATTACATACATCCGGAAATAACTTTTGGATATCAGAGTGGCGGTAACTCACCAGCATTACGACCAGAAATACGACTTTTCTGAATTGGAACCTTTGTTTGTACCCCACAGGGCAATTTAACTTATTCCAGTGGCTGCTTCAAGACAAGACAAGTTATTCTGAGTGGACTTCTAGTCCGACTCAGGAGGCGTGCACACCATCCATCACTTCTGAGTATTTTATTCACTAATGTTCAGTCCCTGGACAATAAAGTAGACAAGCTCAGGGCGAGGATCTCCTTCCAGAGAGACATCAGGGACTGGAACATGCTCTGTTTCACTGAATCATGGCTCTCTCCAGATATACTGTCCCTGTCCATACAGCCAGCTGGGTTCTCAGTACATCGCGCAGACAGGAATAAAGAACTCTCTGGGAAGAAGAAAGGCAGTGGTGTATGTTGCATGATTAACTACTCATAGTGTGATCGTGATAACGTACAGGATCTCAAGTCCTTTTGTTTACCCAACCTAGAATATCTCACTGTCAAATGTCGACCTCACAAAATAATTATTTTCGGTTATAGTTACAGCTGTGTATATTTCCCCTCAAGCCGATACCACAATGACCCTTAAGGAACGACACAGGACTTTGTGCAAACTGGAAACCACATATCCTGAGGCCGCATTTATTGTAGCTGGGATTTTAACAAAGCAAATTTGAGGAAAATGAGCCCATTGTAGTCGCGCTTCAAAAATTCTCAACCATTGTTACTCTCCTAACCGGGATGAATACAAGACCCTTCCCTTCCCTCCCTTTGGCAAATCAGATCATGACTCCATTCTGCTTCTCCCTTCCTATAGGCAGAAACTTAAACAGGAAGTACCCGTGCTAAGGTCTATTCCACGCTTGTCTGACCAATCAGAATCCAAGCTTCAAGATTGTTTCGATCACGTGGACTGGGATATGTTCCGGGTTGCCTCTGAGAATAACATTGATGTATACACAGACACGGTGACTGAGTTCATTAGGAAGTGTATAGGGGATGTTGTTCCCACTGTGATTACAAACCTACCCAAACCAAAAACCATGGATAGATGGCAGTATTCGCGCAAAACTGAAAGTGCGAACCCCCGCATTTAACCATGACAAGGTGACTGGGAATATTGTTGAATACAAACAATGTAATTATTCCTTCCGTAAGGCAATCAAACAGGCAAAACGTCAGTACAGAGACAAAGTGAAGTCGCAATTCAACGGCTCAGACACAAGACATATGTGGCAGACAATCATCAATTACAAAGGGAAAACCAGCCACGTCTAGGACACCGACGTCTTGAGCATCGACCCATCAGCTGGCTGGAGTGTTTACGGACATATTCAATCTCTCCCTATCCCAGTGTGCTGTCCCTACTTGCTTGTCTACCACTTGCTTGTCCACCATACTTCCTGTACCCAAGAAAGCAAAGGTAACTGAACTAAATGACTATCGACCCATAGCACTAACTACAGTCATTTTGAAGTGCTTTGAAGTGCTGGTACCGAGAAACTGAAAAACAGCTTCTATCTCAAGGCCATCAGACTGTTAAATAACCATCACTAGCCGGCTACCACCTGGTTACTCAACCTTGTACCTTAGAGGCTGCTGCCCTATGTACATAGACATATGTATCACTGGTCACTTTAAATGGAACACTAGTACATGGAACACTTTAATCATGTTTACATAATGTTTAACTAATTTCATATGTATATATTGTATTCTACTGTATTTTAGTCAATGCCACTCAGACAGTACTCGTCTTAATATTTATATATTTCTTAATTTAATTATTTTACTTTTAGATTTGTGTGCATTGTTTTGAATTGTTAGATACTACTGCACTGTCGGAGCTAGGAACACAAGCATTTCACTACACCCGCAATAACATCTGCTAAATATGTGTATGTGACCAATACAATTTGATTTGATTTGAGAGAGAGAGAGTGAACACACAGTCCAACACAGCCTACTGAGCAGACTTCTCTAGAGTGCTGCATCCGTAGTTACTTCAACATATTATGTACACTATATATTTGTATATATTTGACCTTGCCTGCTGCTCCTGTGTGTGTGTGTCAGGGTAGGTTCCTTGTTCCTTGTCAATCATTGGCTTATTGGTGAAATCAGCAGTCAGACAATATCTTCTTTAAGTAAGTAAATTAAACCTTTATTAATGCAATTGCAGATAGAAGTTGACAATGGAAACATAGCATGTGTGTTTCAGAGTAAGTTCTGCACCCCACCTAAGTGCGCAGCTGATTTTATACGTGATCACTCCTTAGTGGTATGATCACCTACGTCAATGTACAGGTGAAGTCGGAGGTTTACATACACCTTACCAAATACATTCAAACTCAGTTTTTCACAATTCCTGATATTTGATCCTAGTAAAAAATTCCCTGTCCTAGGTCAGTTAGTTTATTTTAAGAATGTGAAATGTCAGATAGTAATAGTAGAGAGAATGATTTATTTCAGCTTTTATTTCTTTCATCACATTCCCAGTGGGTCAGAAGTTTACATACACTCAATTAGTATTTGGTAGCATTGCCTTTAAATTGTTTTACTTTGGGTCAAATGTTTCGGGTAGTCTTCCACAAGCTTCCCACAATAAGTTGGGTGAATTGTGGCCCATTCCTCCTGACAGAGCTGGTGTAACTGAGTCAGGTTTGTAGGCCTCCTTGCTCGCACACGCTTTTTCAGTTCTGCCCACAAATGTTCTATGGGATTGAGGTCAGGGCTTTGTGATGGCCACTCCAATGCCTTGACTTTGTTGTCCTTAAGCCATTTTGCCACAACTTTGGAAGTATGCTTGGGGTCATTGTCCATTTGGTAGACCCATTTGCGACCAAGCTTGAACTTCCTGACTGATGTCTTGAGATGTTGCTTCAATATATCCACATAATTTTGCTTCCTCATGATGCCATTTATTTTGTGAAGTGCACCAGTCCCCCCTGCAGCAAAGCACCCCCACAACATGATGCTGCCACCCCCGTGCTTTACTGTTGGGATGGTGTTCTTCGGCTTGCAAGCCTCCCCCTTTTTCCTCCAAACATAACGATGGTCATTATGGCCAAACAGTTATTTTTTGTTAATCAGACCAGAGGACATTTCTCCAAAAAGTACGATCTTTGTCCCCATGTGCAGTTGAAAACCATAGTCTGTTTCTTTTATAGCGGTTTTGGAGCAGTGGCTTCTTCCTTGCTGAGTGGCCTTTCAGGTTATATCGATATTGGACTCGTTTTCACTGTGGATATAGATACTTTTGTACCTGTTTCCTCCAGCATCTTCACGGGGTCCTTTGCTGTTGTTCTGGGATTGATTTGCACTTTTCGCACCAAAGTACATTCATCTCTAGGAGACAGTCTCTCTCCTTCCTGAGCAGTATGACGGCTGCGTGGTCCCATGGTGTTTATACTTGCGTACGGTTGTTTGTACAGATGAACGTGATTCTTTCAGGCATTTGGAAAATATTCCCAAGGAAGAACCAGACTTGTGGAGGTCTACATTTTTTTTTCTGAGGTCTTGGCTGATTTCTTTTGATTTTCCCATGATGTCAAGCAAAGAGGCACTGAGTTTGAAGGTAGGCCTTGAAATACATCCACAGGTACACCTCCAATATACTCAAATGATGTCAGTTAGCCTATCAGCAGCTTCTAAAGCCATGACATAATTTTCTGGAATTTTCCAAGCTGTTTAAAGGCACAGTCAACTTAGTGTATGTAAACTTCTGACCCACTGGAATTGTGATACTGTGAATTATAAGTTAAATAATTTGTCTGTAAACAATTGTTGTAAAAATTATTTGTGTCATGCACAAAGTAGATGTCCTAACCGACTTGCCAAAACTATAGTTTGGTAACAAGAAATTTGTGGAGTGGTTGAAAAATGTATGTAAACTTCCGACTTCAACTGTATATATACAGCAATTTGCTGAGGTTACCTTATAAGGCAACCTAGTAACCTAGTAAAGTAGCTTCTCTGAATTCATTAGCATTGTCCACTGTCACACAAGATCAAAATGTCTAAACCAGACAGTGGTTACTTCTCTTTATCTAGTTTAGGTCTGACTCAGACCTAGCCCGCAAGCAAACTCTTGCAACAGCTAGGGCTTAAGCACAAAGACTAATATAGATGGCTTGTGCAACATATAGTGGCAGAGTTTTTAGGCTCATAGCAACAGTATCTATTTTAAGGCCTGCAGCAAAACATATGAATCTTACGGTCCTCTTAATCAATAATGGGGAGGGTCTTTGGGACCCTAACCCCTTCATGTGTGTCCCTGTCCGGCACTGGCTGCACCTAACTTTCAGGCTGTCATTGCTCATGATGATGATTCATTGCATGACCCATTACTGCTGCTTCCCTTTTCTTTGTGTTTTTTCTTTGTTCACACACTACTCAAATAGAGACAGACAGAGAGAGGTGCTCAGGGCTTAATGGTGGTAGTACGGACACTGATGGAGAGTACCTCATCAGTCGTACAACTCTCAGTAAATGTGAAAGTGGACTTTCCTGCTTTAGCAGACCAGGCTGATTGGTTTTACCAGGGTGTGTGTGTGTGTGTGTGTGTGTGTGCGCGTGCGCGTGCACATACGTCCATGCATACGCACGTTCTCCATCATCAGGCAGTATGAGTGTGTTTTCTCTCATTGGTCATGGAGCCCTCAGAGAGTGAGAGTGTGTGTGCTCCATCAGCCAGTGGGCAGTGGATTTCCTCTCTCCACTTCAGCACCATAATGTGATAATGGCACACTGTCATCTGGGTGTCAAGTGTCATAATAACAGGCTGGCTTTCACCCACTTCATTTAGCTATTATCTACATGTTATCCACTTGCACTTTTTTACTGTCACAGGAAGTTAGATAACACTTGCAGTGAATCCTATTACTCTGTACGGTTTTATTGTGACTCCAATTGTTTCTATATAAATACATTTTCTTGTGAAAATGGGGCCAGTGTGGTTGATGTGAGAGAGATGACCGTTGGTTTGTGCTGTAGTGTAGAGAGCTTTATTAAAAGTATTGGAATACAGCCTTCTCTGTTATCTCAGCTGCTGGCAATATTGTATTTTGAGGCCTTCTGACTGGCTGGCTGACATGCTGACTGGACCTCTTAATGCAATCATACTGTAGATGTTATTTTAAAGCTGGATTTCTGCCAAAGCAAGTGTTTAGGCTTGCTATCAACCTCATGCTCGCTCAATCCATCTCTCTCTCGCCCACTCCCCCCTCTTCTCGCTCTCCCTTCTTCTCCTTGTCGCCCACTCCCCCGCACTCGCTTTCCCATTCTCTCTCTCACTCCCACCCCCCCTCACTCTGTCTCGCTCTCTCTCTTTGGTTCTTTTTTTTACCGGGCAGCTCAGTATTCTGTGTGGAGCGAGACGTTTCCTGTCGCTTGATGCTGTGTTTGCTTTTCTGAGTCTGGTCCCAGAGTGCTCATCCCGTCTGCTGTTGTTTTAACATTCATGGCGCCCCTCTCTCCCCCTGTCTCTCCCCATCCCCCCTTTCTCTACCCCCGCCCGAGCATGGCCTGGCCAGACCAAGATGTAAGTCTGTGCTCCACACACACAAAGGCACAAACACGCAGAAAGACGCAGCTGTAATCACTACCAAATATGCTTCTACAAAGTATTGAATACTTATGTAAATTAGATATTTCTGTATTTCATATTCAATAAATCTGCAGAAGTTTCTAAAAACATGTTTTCACTTTGTCATCATGGGGTATTGTGTGTAGAGGAGTGATAATCAATTTAATAGATTTTGATTTCAGGCTGTAACACAAACAAATGTGACTGACCGGCTCAAATTGGTCTTATGTAGTCGTTTTTCTTTACATTGGATTAATGTACAGACTCAGAAATAGAACATTTTATATAATACACTACAGTTGAGGAACAATGGGAAAGTAATTCTGCTTTGAAAGTTGATACATTTGTAACCTCACTTTTGAGAAAATCGTCCTTGAATAATTTGGTAAGCTCTTCTTTGTCTACACCCATTCAGCATCGTTCACACCCTCTTAAGCCTTACCCCAACCCATTTCTTTAAGGATTCACATGTGAGGCCATGCACTAAACAACGAAAGATTTAAAGACTAAAGGCTGGTTTATACTACGTCTATCGACAGTTGTCGCCGTGACATCATGAATATTCTATTGTCGTCCTACATCAAATAAACCCACAAGTTTAAAAAGGAATTTAGTATATGTCAATCTAGCAAACCAGGCAGCTAAAAACAACATTCTAAACAAAGTTTTGGTTTGTTTCTAGCTGGTTAGCTAACTAGCTAATGTTAAGTTAGCTGGCTAGCCAGTTAAAATAATGTCTTATAGCTGACAACGTCTTCACTTTAGCTCTTTTGTCTTCATTATTACAGGAAAATAAACTCAAAACAAAATCATTATTTGCACATTAATGGCGAGCCAATTACAGAAAAATGGCTTACGGTTGTGAGTGTGATGAAATAAAAGCAGGGCATTCTACCGGAGAATTTTAGAATTTGGACACTGTCTCGTTGGCCTAACGTTATATCCTAATTTTACTTTGGTGCAGGTTATGTTCTTCACATTATCGTCTCTGGTAAGCACATACTATATCAAATACGACCAAAGTTTTGTCACATGCACTGGGTACAGAAGGTGTAATGAAGTGGTTACTTGCATAGTGGAGTCTTTTGTTTAGACATGTAGCTAAAATTAGGCAATAACTAGCAATGCAAATGGCTCTGAGATACAAATAATATTACTACACAGATCATACACTTAAAGTTAGCTAGCGAGCTAACAGTAGGATTTAACTTGAAATGAAAACAACTTTCTGACAAAATTTAAAATAATATAATATCTGAAAATGTAGCTAGCTAGACTATCTTACCCATATACATCGATGGACGCTTGTCCCTCTCTGTCACGGATGCCATGTTTGCCCTTAGATTGAAGATGTAATCCGGAGACAGGTGTTTTATACAACAGCCTTCTGTGCGTTTTCTTTTTGCAATCAAACACCATAATTTTTCTACATCTCCTTGGCTATCATTTCCACCAGGCATTCCACTGATTTCAAAACTCAGTCCTCCAGAAAATGGAGAGCAACACTTTTGCAGTTCTCTTAGGTGATATCTTTCAAAAAAACAACATTAGAAAGGATTACCTACACATAGTGACCAGCTCATGTTAATAGTAGAATGGAGCCAAAGAGGATGGCTGACGTTTTACATGCCCGTAATCAATTGTGCTATTTATTTTATTTTTTTGCGTTGTTTGTAAAAACGGTTTACTTATTTTGTACGTAATGTTGCTGCTACCGTCTCTTATGACCAAAAATAACTTCTGGACATCAGAACTGGAATTACTCACTACGGACTGGAAGAAGCTATTTCCTTTAACAAGTCCGGCGAGAAAGATATACTGCTCTCCCGGGAACAGGCCCAGATCCACGTCATTTGCGTGAAGAAAAGACAAAGGAAAAGAGGACGCCGATCAGGCTGCCTTTTGAGAATCTGTAGGTGAGCGAGTAAACTCCCATTGCCATCAATTCTACTTGCTAACATGGAATCATTGGAAAATAAAATGGATGACCTACGATTATGATTATCCTACCAACGGGACATGAAGAACTGTAATTTCCTATGTTTCACCGAGTCGTGCCTGAACGACGACACGAATGATATAGAGCTGGAGGGTTTTTTCATGCACCGGCAGAACAGAGAAGCTACTTCTGGTAAGACGAGGGGTGGGGGTGTGTGTGTCTTTTTGTCAATAACAGCTGGTGCGCGATGTCTAATATTAAAGATGTCTCTAGGTATTGCTCGCCTGAGGAAGAGTACCTTATGATAAGCTGTAGACCACACTATCTACCAAGAGAGTTCTCATCTATATTATTCGTAGCCGTCTATTTTCCACCACAGACTGATGCTGGCACTAAGTGCGCACTCAACCAACTCTATAAGGCCATAAGCAAACAAGAAAATGATCACCCAAAAGCGTCGCTTCTAGTGGCCAGGGATGTTAGTGCAGTTTCTATCCTCAATCATTTTCAATGCATGCAATGTTGTCTCCTGCTGGAGCAGCCTACTGCTTTCAGTTATCCAATAAATGAAATCTATCAACCAGCAATAAAAGTAACTCTCCAATTGCACTTAGTAGGAAACATGACCTAGCATATTGATCAGCTATGGACAGGGTATGTAGATTAAACAACACCATTAGTTTTCATTTGTATGTTGCTCTATATGTTTATGTGCTTGAGTGGGGGGTTTTATGTGCTTCCGCATATCCTAACCATGTTCTAGGGATGTTCTAAGTGGGTTGTTCCACAAAATGAGTGAATGTAGCATTCCTTTGATATTTTAAGTAGAAATTGCGCACCAATATCATATTTTAAAAGCCTGTTATATTCAATAAAGTGCCCTTTAATATTAGCCTCGTGAAGCCGCCTTATCCCGCGAGCTTACATCTGCAACATTCATACAAGCTCACCAGATCAGGCAGCTTTGTGAGGCTACTTTAATGTGAGAATGCTATGTGAGAATGCTGTTCACTGACTACAGCTCAGCGTTCAACACCATAGTGCCCACAAAGCTCATCACTAAGCTAAGGAACCTAGAGCTAAACACCTCCCTCTGCAATTGGATCCTGGACTTCCTGACTGGTCGTCCCCAGGTGGTAAGGGTAGTGTGCTTAGTCCCCTCCTGTACTCCCTGTTCACCCACGACTGCGTGAACAAACACGACTCCAACACCATCATTAAGTTTGCAGACGACACAACAATGGTAGGCCTGATCACCGACAACGATGAGACAGCCTACAGGGAGGAGGTCAAAGACCTGGCAGTGTGATGCCAAGACAACAACCGATGTGTGAAAGACAAAGGAGCTGATCGTGGACTACAGGAAAAGGCCCCCATTAACATCGACGGGGCTGTAGGGGAGCGGGTCGAGAGTTTCAAGTTCCTTGGTGTCCACATCACCAACAAACTATCAGGGTCCGGACACACCAAAACACTTGTAAAGAGGGCACGACAACACATTTTCCCCCTCAGGAGACTGAAAAGATTTGGCATGGGTCCCCAGATCCTCAAAAAGTTCTACAGCTGCACCATTGAGAGCATCCTGACCGGTTGCATCACCGCCTGGTATGGTAACTGCTCGGCATCTGACCGCAAGGCGCTACAGAAGGTGCTGCCTACGGCCCAGTACATCACTGGGGCCAAGCTTCCTGCCATCCAGGACATTGACCCCCCCCACACATTTGTTTTTTGCACTGCTGCTACTCGCTGTTTATTATCTATGCATAGTCACTTCACCCTACTGTACCTACATGCACAAATTACCTCGACTAACCTGTACCCCCGCACATTGACTTGGTACCGGTACCCCCTGTATATAGCCTCGCTATTGTTATTTTATTGTGTTACTTTTTATTATTTTTCACTTTAGTTTATTTGGTAAATATTTTCTTAACTCTTTCTTGAACTGCACAGTTGGTTAAGGGCTTGTAAGTAAGCATTTCATGTTGTATTCGAAGCATGTGAAAAACAAAGTTGGATTTGATTTAATTTAGACCACATGGAGAATTCAATAAATCAGAGTTTTTATGTGAATAAAGACTTGCTAAAGAGCAATAATTCTGCATTTTGACATGTCCCTCTGTGCACCCACTGTGATTTTAACCCACTTAACACCAACATTTCTCCATGTTTTCACCATCATTATAAAGCCCTATATATTTTGTGGTTTGACAAAGTCATTTCTGAAGATTATTATTTATTTCATGTGATTAGTGATTCATTTTAAGGTCAAGAAAACCCATACATGAAATTAAATGAACTATTCCTTTTAAAATATTTTTTTCTAAAGAAACATTGAACATCTAATAGTCAAATTATAGTGTAAAAGCAGGTGAGTTGGTTCTACTCTTTTTTTTACCATCTTCCGGTATTTTGTGGTGGAAAACTGAGTAGGTCGAGCATTACACGTCAACACTGTTACCCATAGATAGACAGGCTAGAAATGTTTAAACAATTGTGTTTTTTTGTGAAGCTTGTATTCATTTGCCCCTCCCTGTTGCACACAAAAAGCTTCAATTTCCCCTGTCACAGGGCCATCCCTGTTGCACACAAAAAGCTTCCATTTCCCCTGTCACAGGGCCATCCCTGTTACAGTCAACCCTGTTACTTTATTTGGCACTCACTATCGTACATTTTAATGTACTTTTTTTATTTACTTGAGATGAGAAAATATGTTTTTTATTATTAAGTTGAACAATTACAGAATATTCTTTATGGCAATGTTAAAATTAGGTGAAATCAAAAGTTTATTTTCACCAAGTTACACATCTCAAAAGGCACTGATTTGGTGGAACGACCCAAGTAGATAATTCCTTGAGGAACGAGCAAGAACTAAATGCAAACTAAAGCTAGTTGTCAGTGTTATATTTGTGGAAAAGGAAGGTTGAGCAGGTTGTTTCCATGCTCTCCGTTATGAATATTTACTCTGTTAATAAATGCTTAATTTGAGCTCGTTATTGTTGTTCGAAATTCTTATTGAGACATCCACTGTTGGTACTGGAAGAAGAATGACGCCTTCCTCTCTCTCTCCATCTATCTCTCTTGTAGAACATTGATGTGACAAACTTCAGCAGCAGCTGGAGTGATGGCCTTGCATTCTGTGCTCTCCTCCACACCTACCTGCCTGCACATATCCCTTACCAGGAACTCATCAGTCAAGACAAGGTACCCACCTCACACACACACATGCACACATGCAGACAATTGCACGAACACACACACACTCATTCATCATTCCAATTAAGAGCTCATGAAATGGACACCCACACTGACGTGACATTTCAGATACACGCATGGATACCAGTAACATGATGACCTTCTACGTTCTCAGTAAATGTTTTCTTCAAGTACATTCTTCTTCGAGTACCTCCAAAGCACCATTCATAGCGCTACACTTTAATACCTTACACTAAAGGCTATTGTATGGGAAACATAGGCCCAGATTTACTGAAGGTGTGAGGGGGCACACAACATGTTTTGTGTGTAAAGTATCATTTCACTGTGGTGCGCAAGCGTTTGCAGCATGTAAAACCAATTGTCACGGTTTTCTTCCGTCGAAGGAGAGGAGGACCAAAATGCAGCGTGGTTAGAGTTCATGGTTTTTAATATGAAAACTCAACATGAACACAAAAACAACAAACGTGGCAAAACCCAAAACAGTCCTGTCTGGTGCAGAGAACACATAGACAAGAAACAATCACCCACAAAGTACCCACAGAATTTGGCTGCCTAAATATGGTTCCCAATCAGAGACAACGATAGACAGCTGCCTATAATTGAGAACCAATCTAGGCAACCATAGACATACAATATACCTAGAAAGGCGACAGCCCCAAAAACATACAAAACCCATAGACAAGACAAAAACACATACATCACCCATGTCACACCCTGACCTAACCAAAATAACAAGGAAAACAAAGAATACTAAGGTCAGGGTGTGACACCAATAAAACATGGTGGGAGATCCTCCAAAGCACTAATGATAGCACCACAATTGAATCCCTTAGACTAAGGCCTAGATTCAATCCGGACCATGGAAGACCCGTGCTAAAGCGCAATTACAATTTAAAGGTAATGTTTCCACGCTCGAGAAGGCAGTGTTCACAGTAAACGTTGTGTATGTCGGCTATTTCCAGAATGAATCTAGTCCCAAAGGCTTTTGTATGAGAAACACAGAGCATGTAACTATAAGGATACCCTCTCTCACCTGGTGTTAAAGAGAAACAGCTATATATTAGTTTTGACAGAGACAGCAATGCTGTATGTACAGTACATATGTACAGTACCAGTCAAAAGTTTGGACACACCTACTCTTTGAAGGGTTTTTCTTCATTTTTAATATTCTCTATGTTGTCGAATAATAGTGAAGACATCAAAACTATGAAATAACACATATGGAATCATGTAGTGACCAAAATAGGCTCCCTTTGCCTTGATGACATCTTTGGCATTCTATTGGCATTCTCCCAACCAGCTTCTTGAGGTAGTCACCAGAATGCATTTCAATTAACAGGTGCGCCTTGTTTAAAGTTAATATGTGGAATTTATTTATTTCTTTGAGCCAATCAGTTGTTTTGTGACAAGGTAGGGATGGTATACAGAAGATAGCCCTATTTGGTAAAAGACCAAGTCCATATTATGGCAAGAACAGCTCAAATAAGCAAAGATAATAAACAGTCCATCATTACTTTAAGACATGAAGGTCAGTCAATCCGGAAAAAGTTTCCTCAAGTGCAGTTGCAAAAACCATTAAGCGCTATGATGAAACTAGCTCTCATGAGGACCGTCACAGGAAAGGAAGACCCAGAGTTACCTCTGCTGCAGAGGATATGTTCATTAGAGTTACCCGCCTCAGAAATTGCAGCCCAAATAAATGCTTCACAGAGCTCAAGTAACAGACACATCTCAACATCAACTGTTCAGAGGAGACTGCGTGAATCAGGCCTTCACGGTCGAATTGCTGCATTGAAACCATTGTAAATAAGACTTGCCTAGTTAAATAAAGGTTCAATAAATTAAATAAAAACACTAAAGGACACCAATAAGAAGAAGAGACTTGCTTGGACCAAGAAACACGAGCAATGGACATTAGACCAGTGGAAATCTGTCCTTTTGCTCTGATGAGTCCACATTTTGTGTCTTTGTGAGACGCAGAGTAGGTGAACGGATGATCTCCCACCAGGAAGCATGGAGAAGGAGGTGTGATGGTGTGGAGTTGCTTTTTTGGTGACACTGTCACTGATTTATTTAGAATTCAAGGCACACTTCCATCACTCTCCTTATTGGTCAAATAGCCCTTATGCAGCCTGGAGGTGTGTTTGGTCATTGTCCTGTTGAAAAACAAATGATAGTCCCACTAAGCGCAAAACAGACGGGATGGCATATCGCTGCAGAATGTTGTGGTGGAAATCTGTCCTTTGGTCTGATGAGTCCAAATTTGGTGTCTTTGTGAGACACATAGAAGGTGAACGGATTATCTCCGCATGTGTAGTTCCCACTGTAGTATCTGTGATCTACATCTGTTTATATGAGTTACTGTGCTGTTACTAAGCAGTAATGTATTACGGCAGTGTTACGTTACTACACCTAATAGGAAATGCACATGCGCACTATCGGGCCTAAACTAAACTAACTGTACTCCCGTCTCCTGCCTGGTCATTTCTCCACAACACAAATATTACAGTGGCGATGAGGTGATTAAGCTTCTTAAACGGACATTCCTTGAAGGGAAGAATGTTGCGTGAGTAATGAAACTCAAAATAATTATGTAAATCGTCAGTTATTTTTTTATTTTTTGGCCAGTAGAAAACTGCTAGTAGGTAAAGTGTTCAGGAGCTGCCAAGTAGCAAGCCTATTGGAGTCCAGAATAGAGACACTGCCCTCTGGTGGTTAAATAAATAAACGGTAATTGAACCCATTGAAATTAGGCGATCTCAGTGGAGAAATATTGTAAAACAAGAAGAAACGTAACACATTATTACAAATGAGTGCAGTGAATGAAGTAATTGCAGAAACTTCTGAAATGAAGAAAGTGAAGAATTAGATGAAAATTAAGGAATAAGGGAACTGAACAAATAACTGTGAAAATGGCAACCATTTGGTCGAGTACCAGAGTTTAAGGCTACAAAATAGGATTTTGATTCCTATTTAGAGCGTTTTGAGTGTTGGATGGCTGCAAATGAACTCAAAGATGAAAAGATAGCAGATTTATTTCTCAGTGTTTTGGGTCCAACTGATTATGGATTGCTGAAAGGTCTCATTGAACCAATAAAAGCAGTGAAGTTGAACTATGCAGAACTGACTGAAACTCTTTTAAGCCAATTCTCATTGCAGAACATTTTAGATTTGACCAACATCACCAGAGTCAAGGGGAAACCGTGGCTGACTACATCCTTGCTTTGAAAAGGCTGGCAAGTACATGTGAGTTTGCGTGATTTCTTGATGACGCTCTCCGAGACAAGTTTGTATGTGGTCTCACAGGTGAAGCATATCACAGAAGGCTTCTGTCAGAGAAGGACCTGACCTTTAAGAAAGCCTGTGATATCGCACTTGGACTTGAGCTTGTCCACAGGGATACTATTGAGCTATCGGGACGTGCAGAACGTCAGAAAGGTGTTCACAAGCTCAGTGACACGTGGAGGAAAAGGTTGACAAACGTCACACTTTTCTCAGTCCCGTCCTCAAGGTTACACAAGAACAAAGCAGCCCACATCTCAAAGGTCTAAGCCAAGTTGCTGGGTGGGGGAGATAATCATCAGCACTGTGAATGTCGATTCCAAAATGAAAAGTGACACAATTGTGGAAAGGTTGGACTTCTACAGAGAGTATCAAAAGCTCCAAAACGCACAGCAGGAGCACACAAAGTGTCAGACGCAGCACAAGAAGAGGAAGGTACAACTGAAACAGTACTGGAACTGTTTACAGTGTACACAGCTCAACAACAAAAAGATGGAATCTATCTCAGCATGGAGTTAGCGGGAAAACCAGTAAACATGCAGCTGGACACAGGAGCGTCTGAATCACTTGTTCCAGAAAGACTCTACAAAGAAAAACTGAAAGACTGCCCTCTTCAGCCAGTGTTCATCTGCCTTTCTTCATACACTGGTGACACTATTCCTGTGTTAGGACAGATCCAGGTACCAGTCCGGTATAAGGTGAAGGAGTGGAAGCTACTGTTTGTCATTGTTAAAGGAGAAAAATCAGCCTTGCTAGGCAGAAACTGGCTACAAAAGATCAAGTTGAACTGGGGAGAAATCTTCAGTCTGAGAAATGACACACCAGTGAGTCAGGCTACACTCACTAACATGCTGGAGAAGCACAAATAACTTTTCAAAGATGTCTACGGCGAAATACAAGACTTCACAGCAAAAGTTAGAGTGCAAGAAGGAACCAAGCCTATCTTTCACAAACCATGTCCAGTTCCCTATGCTCTTAAGGAAGCACTAGAGAAGGAACTGTACCACCTACAGAAGAATAACATCCTCACGAAAGTAGAGAGGAGCGACTGGGCCGCTCCGATCGTTGTAGTCCCAAAGAAAGACAAGACCGTCAGAATGTGCGGAGACTACAAGGTCACAGTAAATCGCTGCATACTACCAGAGGAATATCCCCTACCAAACGCTGAAGATCTGTTTGCCACTCTAGCTGGTGGGAAGGTTTTCAGTAAGCTGGACCTGTCATTCGCTTATCAGCAACTGAAGCTGGATCTGGAGTCGGGAACAGTATCTGACCATCAATACACACAAGGGGCTATTCAGATTCAATCGCTTGGCCTATGGAATCTCGACAGCTCCAGCGATATTCCAACACACAATGGATCAGATCTTGGATGGTATAGACAATGTTGTGTGCTTCATGGACGACATCCTCATGTCAGCACCAACCATTGGAGAGCACCTTGCTCCTGAACCTTTGCGGAAAGTTTGTGGCAAACTTGTCCACATTGTTGCATCCGCTTCACCAACTGCTGCAGGCCGATACAAAGTGGAATTGGTCTCCACAATGCGAAGAAGCATTCAAGACTTGCAAACAGCGTCTGTTAAAGAGCAAGTGGCTTGCCCACTATGACACAGAGATTAAGCTGAGACTCGCGTGTAATGCATCTCCATACAGAGTAGGAGCCGTCATCTCACATGTTCTTCCGTCAGGTGAAGAACACCCTATTGCATTTGCATCACGGACTCTGTCACAAAGTGAGAAAAATTATGCTCAAATTGAGAAGGAAGCCCTGAGCATAATATTCGGAGTGAAGAAGTTTCACAAATATCTCTACGGAAGGAAGTTCCAACTGCTGACAGATCACAAGCCTCTGTTGGCCATCCTTGGACCAGAATCAGCCATACCAACCATTGCTGCACTTCGAATGCAACGTTGGGCTCTGATATTGCTAGCCTATGACTACGAGATCGAGTACAGACGAGCAGTGATCACGCAAATGCAGATGCACTATCAAGACTACCATGCAATAGTGACTCCGACAGTAAAGATGATAGAGCAGTCTTCCAGATCTCTCTCATCAATGAACTTCCCATATCTGCTTCAGACATAGCAGAGGAAACGAGGAAAAACAAGGTCCTTTCCAAAGTCTTGGACTTAAAATTAGGCGGTTGGCCAACCTTCGTAAATGACGATAACCTTCGTCCATTCATCGAAAAGAAAGACCAGTTGTCCACTGATCAAGGATGTGTTCTGTGGGGATCAAGGGTGGTGGTACCTCACACATTTCAGAGGAGACTGCTATCTGACCTGCATGAGGGACATCCAAGGATCACTCGAATGAAAGCACTCACCCGCAGTTATCTGTGGTGGCCTGGACAACAAGCCTGCTGCTGCACCTCTTCATCCATAGTCCTGGGCTGCTACACCATGGGAACGAATCCATGTGAATTATGCCGAGATTGACAAGCACATTTCCTTGTTGTCGTCGATGTCCATTCCAAGTGGATGGAAGTGTTCCCTACTCAACTGACCACAGCTGAGAAGACCATCAATAGACACCTGTTCGCAACCTTTGGACTAGTCAAGGAGCTCGTATTGGACAATGGCCCTCCTTTCACCTCAAACGATTTTGAAATGTTTCTCAAGAAAACAGTTTCTGTAGTTACAAACAGATAAGATTAGCATTCCTGCAACATTATTTTGTTGAAATATAATTTGATCTCTGAGAAATTAAGCTAATTGATTCCACGCAAATTGTCCATTTTAATTCATAGGATTCATATAATATTCAATAATTATAGTACCGGACATCCAATTTGGAACTAACTTTTTTCTACCAATGAGTAAGACATGTGCAAACAAACAAAAATTGTCATAAGACACCCACACCAATTCCACCTCAACAACCAGTATCGAGTATCAGTTCTCTGTCTGACAAGTAGTATGGAGTATTGTTTCTTCATACTATGTAATGTATTCCCAGCAATTTTGGGGATAGTTATTTTTCCCTGTTCAGAGAAATTAGGCATTGAAGTTGTGAGGTTTATGTCCCGTCATACATTCTGATATAACCAGGTTCGGACCACTAGATGGTGCTTTTCATTCTATTAGGTTTGTTTCCTTACGCTGTTAGCAGTTTATGGGCAAGTTATGACAACAGTCCATGCTTTGTTTTTTTTAACTGGCCACTGTTTCAAATGCAAACTTTTTAGTATTGTGGCACAAATCCAATGCAAGCCAATGGTACCTATTTGAGCAATTCGAGCATGTCCAACTCATCCTAAAGTATCTAAAAATGTATTGTGTTAATTATGATTTGGTCATGAAGTGCAAACATGCTAATATAGGTACCATTTGTACCATAAATGAAAAAAAAGTTAGCATTTGAAACAGGGGCCAGGTAAACAAACCCAAAGCATGAATTCAAATCAAATCAAACTTTATTTGTCACATGCGCCAAATACAACAAGTGTAGACCTTACAGTGAAATGCTTACTTACAAGCCCTTAACCAACGGTGCAGTTCAAGAAGAGTTAAGAAAATATTTACCAAATAAACTAAAGTTAAAAATAATACTGTACCGATACAGGTTAGTTGAGGTCATTTGTACATGTAGGTACAGTAGGGTGAAGTGACTATGCATAGATAATATATAGAGATGATGTGATATGGACACCAACGAACTTGAAACTCTCGACCCGCTCCACTACAGCCCCATCGATGTTAATGGGGGCCTGTTCGGACCGCCTTTTCCTCTAGTCCACGATCAGCTCATTTGTCTTGCTCACATTGAGGGAGAGGATGTTGTCCTGGCACCACATTGCCAGTTCTCTGACCTCCTCCCTATAGGCTGACTCATCATTATCGGTGATCAGGTCCTACCATTGTTGTGTCGTCTGCAAACTTAATGATGGTATTGACATGCTACCCATGTCAGAGACGCAAACTCGGTCTCAACCTTTAAGTCTTTACTGAAGACTCATCTCTTCAGTGGGTCATATGATTGAGTGTAGTCTGGCCCAGGAGTGGGAAGGTGAACGGAAAGGCTCTGGAGCAACGAACCGCCCTTGCTGTCTCTGCCTGGCCGGTTCCCCTCTTTCCACTGGGATTCTCTGCCTCTAACCCTATTACAGGGGCTGAGTCACTGGCTTGCTGGGGCTCTCTCATGCTGTCCCTGGAGGGGGTGCGTCACCTGAGTGGGTTGATTCACTGTTGTGGTCATCCTGTCTGGGTTGGCGCCCCCCCCCCCCCCTTGGGTTGTGCCGTGGCGGAGATCTTTGTGGGCTATACTCAGCCTTGTCTCAGGATGGTAAGTTGGTGGTTGAAGATATCCCTCTAGTGGTGTGGGGGCTGTGCTTTGGCAAAGTGGGTGGGGTTATATCCTTCCTGTTTGGCCCTGTCCGGGGGTGTCCTCGGATGGGGCCACAGTGTCTCCTGACCCCTCCTGTCTCAGCCTCCAGTATTTATGCTGCAGTAGTTTATGTGTCGGGGGGCTGGGGTCAGTTTGTTATATCTGGAGTACTTCTCCTGTCCTATTCGGTGTCCTGTGTGAATCTAAGTGTGCGTTCTCTAATTCTCTCCTTCTCTCTTTCTTTCTCTCTCTCGGAGGACCTGAGCCCTAGGACCATGCCCCAGGACTACCTGACATGATGACTCCTTGCTGTCCCCAGTCCACCTGGCCATGCTGCTGTTCCAGTTTCAACTGACCTGAGCCCTAGGACCATGCCCCAGGACTACCTGACATGATGACTCCTTGCTGTCCCCAGTCTACCTGGCCATGCTGCTGCTCCAGTTTCAACTTCCACCTGACTGTGCTGCTGCTCTAGTTTCAACTGTTCTGCCTTATTATTATTCGACCATGCTGGTCATTTATGAACATTGAACATCTTGACCATGTTCTGTTATAATCTCCACCCGGCACAGCCAGAAGAGGACTGGCCACCCCACATAGCCTGGTTCCTCTCTAGGTTTCTTCCTAGGTATTGGCCTTTCTAGGGAGTTTTTCCTAGCCACTGTGCTTCTCCACCTGCATTGCTTGCTGTTTGGGGTTTTAGGCTGGGTTTCTGTACAGCACTTTGAGATATCAGCTGATGTACGAAGGGCTATATAAATAAATTTGATTTGATATTGGAATCGTGTTTGGCTACGCAGTCATGGGTGAACAGGGAGTACAGGAGGGGACTAAGTACACACCCCTGAGGGGCCCCAGTATTGAGGATCAGCGTGGCAGACATGTTGTTGCCTACCCTTACCACCTGGGGGCGGCCCGTCAGGAAGTCCTGGATCCAGTTGTAGAGGTAGGTGTTTAGTCCCAGGGTACTTAGCTTAGTGATGAGCTTCGTGGGCACTATGGTGTTGAACGCTGAGCTGTAGTCAATGAACAGCATTCTCACATAGGTGTTCCTTTTGTCCTGGTGGGAAAGGGAAGTGTGGAGTGTGATTGAGATTGCGTAATCTGTGGATATGTTGGGGCAGTATGCGAATTGGAGTGGATCTAGGGTATCCGGGAGGATGCTGTTGATGTGAGCCATGACCAGCCTTTCAAAGCACTTCATGGCTACCGACGTGAGTGCTACGAGGCAGTAATTATTTAAGCATGTTACTTTTGCTTCATTGGGCACAGGGACTATGGTGGTCTGCTTGAAACATATTACAGACTCGGTCAGGGAGAGGTTGAAAATGTCAATGAAGACACTTACCAGTTGGTCCACGCATGCTTTGAGTACACGTCCTGGTAATCTGTCTGGCCCCGTGGCTTTGTGAATGTTGACCTGTTTAAAGGTCTTGCTCACAGCTGATGCTCTCGTGCATGCTTCAGTGTTGCTTGCCCCAAACTATTACGGCATTTATGTCATCTGGTAGGCTCACGTCACTGGGCAGCTTGTGTCTGGGTTTCCCTTTGAAGTCCGTAATAGTTTTCAAGCCCTTCCACATCCGATGAGAGTCAGAGCCGGTGTAGTAGCATTCAATCTTAATCCTGTATTGACACTTTTCTTGTTTGATGGTTCATCTGAGGGCAAATGTGGATTTCTTATAG
The DNA here is from genome assembly GCF_002021735.2 of Oncorhynchus kisutch. NCBI lineage: Eukaryota > Metazoa > Chordata > Actinopteri > Salmoniformes > Salmonidae > Oncorhynchus > Oncorhynchus kisutch. Next base: position 22,743,119 of record NC_034201.2, read on the forward strand.
GTGTCCGGATTAGAGTCCCGCTCCTTGAAAGCAGCAGCTGTAGCCTTTAGCTCAATGCTCGATGTTGCCTGTAATCCTTGGCTTCTGGTTGGGATATGTCACTGTGGGGACGCACTTATTGATGAAGCCGATGACCGAGGTGGTATACTCCTCAATGCCATTGGATGAATCCCAGAACATATTCCAGTCTGTGCTAGCAAAACAGTCCTGTAGCGTAGCATCCGCGTCATCTGACCACTTCTGTATTGAGCAAGTCACTGGTACTTCCTGCTTTAGTTTTTGCTTGAAAGCAGGATTCAGGAGGATATAATTATGGTCAGGTTTGCCAACTGGAGGGTGAGGGAGAGCTTTGTATGCATCTCTGTGTGTGGAGTAAAGGTGGTCTAGAGTTTTTCTTCTCTGGTTGCACATGTGACATGCTGGTAAAAATTTGGTAAAACTGATTTAAGTTTGCCTGCATTAAAGTCCCTGGCCACTAGGAGTGTCGCTTTTGGATGAGCATTTTCTTGTTTGCTTATGGCCTTATAGAGTTGGTTGAGTGCAGTCTTAGTGCCAGTATCTGTGGTGGTAAATAGACAGCTACGAATAATATAGATGAGAACTCTCTTGGTAGATTGTGTGGTCTACATATTATCATAAGGTTCTCTACCTCAGGTGAGCAATACCTCGAGACTTCTTTAATATTAGACATTGCGCACCAACTGTTATTGACAAAAAGACACACACCCCCACCCCTCGTATTACCAGACAAAGCTTCTCTGTTCTGCCGGTGCATGGTAAATCCCGCCAGCTTTATATTATCCGCGTCGGTGTTCATCCACGACTCTGTGAAACATAAGAGATTACAGTTTTTAATGTCCCGTTGTTAGGATAATCGTAGGTCATCAATTTTATTTTCCAATTCTTGCATGTTAGCCATTAGAACGAATGGCAGTGGGAGTTTACTCGCTCGCTTATCGATTCTCAGCCGGCTGCCCGACCTGCTCCCCCTTTACCTCCGTACTTTCTTCACGCAAATTACGTTTGGGCCTGTTCCCTGGAAAGCAGTATATCCTCATCAGACTCGTTATAGGCAAAAGCTTCTTCCAGTTCGAGGTGAGCAATGGCTGTCCAGAAGTTAATTTCGGTCATAAGAGACGGTAGCAGCAACATTATGTAATTTTTTTTTTTTTACAAACAACGCAAAAAAACACACATAATTGCACAGTTGGATAGGAGCATGTAAAACATCAGCCATCCTCTTCGGCACCATCTTAATCGTACGCCATCGTCAATCAGATTGATGTCCATAGACTGCTTACAGTGTAAGGAAACCAATATGTAATTTTGTAATTCGGGTTATCTATCCCTTTGATATTGAGGAGGGGGGGGATCACACTTGTTTCCACCTAATAACAGGAACAGAACCATCTAGTGGTCAGAACCTGGTAATTTCAGGATATATAATGGGACTCTAGAGAGTTTTTCCTAGCCACCTTGCTTCTACATCAGCATTGCTTGCTCTCTGGGGTTTTAGGTTGGGTTTCTGTATAAGCACTTTATGACAACTGCTGATGTAAAAAGTGCTTTATAAATAAATGTGATTGTTTGATTGACATTAAGCCTATTATCTTCAATGACAAAGAATTATCTGAGCAGTGGGAACAGCCATCACCAAATTTGATGGGAATACATGACATAGTAAGAAAAAAAGCCGCAGCTCCATATTACTTGTCAGACACGGAGAACTAATTCTGTATACTGGTTGTTGGGTACGATTAGCATGGGGTGTCCGTGGCTTTTGACATTTTTGTTTCCTCATGTGTTACTCATTGGTAGAAAAAAGTTTGGTCCAAACCGTAAGTTGGGTATTGAATATTATATGAATCCTATAAAATAATATGGCCAATTTAGGTGCACTTAGCTTAATTTCTCAGAGATATAATTACAGTGTGCAAAAAAGTATTTAGTCAGCCACCAATTGTGCAAGTTCTCCCACTTAAAAAGATGAGAGAGGCCTGTAATTTTCATCATAGGTGCACTTCAACTATGACCGACAAAATTTGAAAAAAAATCCAGAAAATCACATTGTAGAATTTTTAATGAATTTATTTGCAGATTATGGTGACTTGCCTAGTTAAATAATTAAAATTACATGGAATGACCTCAGTGAATTTTTCAGTGAGGGCTTTATTGCATTCTGCTGAGCCACTTCCTAGTTCCTAGGCCCCCTTTGACAGCAGAAGTTCTCCTGTCCTAGAATGTTATTTAGATCTTCTATCATTGCATTCATCCAAGCTCTCTGTCATGGTTGAAAATAATGTTATTTATACCAAAATATTTACTGTTGGACTCCAACACCATGGTGTTCAGCCTCTTCATGCAGCAGATATTATGGGCCTGTCCAAAGCAAACCACATAGGCTATCTGTTCAAAAATAATATTGAAATAATCATTATCTTGAATGTTTCCTAGTCCAGGAGGAGGAGGAGGGCCCTGCAGTGTGTTATGAGTAAGGAGGAGGGAGGCACTGTAGTGTGGTATGAATGACGAAGAGGAAGAATAGGAGGAGTGAGGCCCTCTAATGATCAACCCTGTTTGTTTTTCCTACAGGGACGGAATCTGTCCCTGGCATTTCAGGCTGCAGAAAGCATCGGCATCAAACCCTCCCTGGTGAGTTGAACTGAACAACCAGAGACCAGACAATACACCAAAGTAGCATAGATGCTTTGATCTGGTTTATTACTAAACAAATGACCTGATTTGATTAACTACAGAATGACTATGCTGCTTTGATTTATCTACAGAAGCAACATTTGATTAGATTATTGTATTTTATCAAGTGATAGTGATCAGCATTCAATACCATAGTCCCCTCAAAGCTCGGGACCCTGGGATTGAACTCCAACCTATGCAACTTGATCCTGGACTTCCTGACGGGCCGACCCCAGGTGGTCAGGGTAGGCAACAACACCTCCGCCACCCTGACCATCAACATGGGGTACCCCCAGGGGTGTGTGCATGTTCACCCACAACTGCGTGGCCAAGCACGACTCCAACACCATCATTAACTTTGCTGACGACACAATGGTGGTCCCAATAAAGCATCTTACTTTGACCAGTTTCACACAGCAAGAAAATAATACTACAGCAAGAGGAAATGTGAATTATTATGTGGATTATAATTATTTATCATTTTTGTAGGGGTTGATACATTTTTTGTTAGGGCAAATCAAGTCTGAAATTACAAACTTTAGAAGCATTTTTAAACCTTGAATACACTAGAAGATTGCATTTCCTGCTGTGCAGGAAGTTTTCTGCAACAACAGTGTGAACAAATTAAGATCCAACATCTGTAGGACTGATCACCGACAGCGATGAGACAGCCTACAGGGAGGAGGTCAGAGATCTGTCAGCATGGTGCCAGGACAACAACCTCTCCCTTAATGTCAGCAAGACCAAAGAGACCCCATTCACATTGGCATGGCTGCAGTGGAGAGGTTCAAGAGCTTCAAGTTCCTCAGGTGTCGACATCACTTAGGACTTAACATGGTAAAAACACACCGGCACAGTCTTGAGGAGGGCGCAACAGCGCCTCTTCTCCCTCAGGAGGCTGAAGAGCTATGGCATGGGACCTCAGCTCCTCAAGAAGTTCTGCAGCTGCACCATTGAGAAATTCTGGACTGGCTGCATCACCACCTGGTATGGCAACTGCAACCGTAAAGCTCTACAGTAAATCATTTGGGCCGAGCTCCCAGCTATCCAGGACATTAATACCAGGCGGTGTCTGAGGAAGACCCGGATAATTGCCAGACTTCAGCCACCCCAGCCATGGACTGATCTCTCCGCTACCTGCTGGCAAGCGCTACCAGAGCATCAGGTCTTGGACCAACAGGCTCCGAGACAGCTTCTATCACCAAGCAATAAGACTGTTGACTAGCTAACCAATAGCTGCCCACCCTCACCCACAGACTACCTGCACTGACTCTATCTGCACTTAGATTGCACACCTACAGGTCTCTATACACACACTCACACATACTTACACTGACATTCACACACACACACACGCTACACACACACACACACACCATTGTATTCATATACTGTCCACACTGTCTATAAACCATTTATATACAGTAGCAGTCAAAAGTTTGGTCACACCTACTCATTCAAGGGTTATTCTTTATTTTTAATATTTTATACATTGTAAAATAATAGTGAAGACATCAAAACTATGAAATAACACAAAGGAATCATGTAGTAACCAAAAAGGTGTTAAACAAATCAAAATGTATTTTATATTTAAGATTCTTCAAAGTAGCCACCCTTTGCCTTGATGACAGCTTTGCACACTTTGCACACATTCTCTCAACCAGCTTCATGAGGTAGACACCTGGAATACATTTCAATTAACAGGTGTGCCTTGTTAAAAGTTCATTTGTGGAATTTATTTCCTTCTTAATGCGATTGAGCCAATCAGTTGTGTTGTGACAAGGTAGGGGTGGTATACAGAAGATAGTTCTATTTGGTAGACCGGTGGAAATCTGTCCTTTGGTCTGATGAGTCAAAATTTGAGGTTATTGGTTCCGACTGCCATGTCTTTGTGAAACAGAGAATAGGTGAATGGGTGATCTCCGCATGTGTGGTTCCCACCATGAAGCATGGAGGAGGAGGTGTGATGAATTTCAGAGTGAAGGAAAAGCAGCCAACAAGGGCTCAGCATATGTGGGAACTCCTCCAAGACTGTTGGAAAAGCATTCCAGGTGAAGCTGGTTGAGAGAATGCCAAGACTGTGCAAAGCTGTCATCAAGACAAAGGGTGGCTACTTTGAATAATCTAAAATCTAAAATATATTACTACATGATTCCATATGTGTTATTTCATAGTGTTGATGTCTTCAGTATTATTCTACAACGTAGAAAATAGTAAAAATAAAGAAAAACCCTTGAATGAGTAGGTGTGTCCAAAATGTTGGCTGGTGCTGTATATATATACAGTGGGGCAAAAATGTATTTAGTCAGCCACCAATTGTGCAAGTTCTCCCACTTAAAAAAGATGAGAGAGAGGCCTGTAATTTTCATCATAGGTACACTTCAACTTCAACAAGTTTTTAGACAAAATGAGAAAAAAAATCCAGAAAATCACATTGTAGGATTTTTTATTAATTAATTTGCAAATTATGGTGGAAAATAAGTATTTGGTCACAAACAAGCAAGATTTCTGGCTCTCACAGACCTGTAACTTCTTCTTTAAAGAGGCTCCTCTGTCCTCCACTCGTTACCTGTATTAATGGCACCTGTTTGAACTTGTTATCAGTATAAAAGACACCTGTCCACAACCTCAAACAGGCACACTAAAAACTCCACTATGGCCAAGACCAAAGAGCTGTCAAAGGACACCAGAAACAAAATTGTAGACCTGCACCAGGCTGGGAAGACTGAATCTGCAATAGGTAAGCTGCTTGGTTTGAAGAAATCAACTGTGGGAGCAATTATTAGGAAATGGAAGACATACAAGACCACTGATAATCTCCCTCGATCTGGGGCTCCACGCATGATCTCACCCCGTGGGGTCAAAATGAATGAGTGAATGACCTGCACAGAGCTGGGACCAAAGTAACAAAGCCTACCATCAGTAACACACTACGCCGCCAGGGACTCAAATCCTGCAGTGCCAGACGTGTCCCCCTGCTTAAGCCAGTACATGTCCAGGCCCGTCTGAAGTTTGCTAGAGAGCATTTGGATGATCCAGGAGATGATTGGGAGAATGTCATATGGTCAGATGAAACCAAAATATAACTTTTTGGTAAAAACTCAACTCGTCGTGTTTGGAGGACAAAGAATGCTGAGTTGCATCCAAAGAACACCATACCTACTGTGAAGCATGGGGGTGGAAACATCATGCTTTGGGGCTGTTTTTCTGCAAAGGGACCAAGATGACTGATCCGTGTAAAGGAAAGAATGAATAGGGCCATGTATCGTGAGATTTTGAGTGAAAACCTCCTTCCATCTGCAAGGGCATTGAAGATGAAACGTGACTGGGTCTTTCAGCATGACAATGATCCCAAACACACCGCCCGGGCAATGAAGGAGTGGCTTCGTAAGAAGCATTTCAAGGTCCTGGAGTGGCCTAGCCAGTCTCCAGATCTCAACCCCATAGAAAATCTTTGGAGGGAGTTGAAAGTCCGTGTTGCCCAGCAACAGCCCCAAAACATCACTGCTCTAGAGGAGATCTGCATGGAGGAATGGGCCAAAATACCAGCAACAGTGTGTGAAATCCTTGTGAAGATTTCTCATTTTGTCTGTCATAGTTGAAGTGTACCTATGATGAAAATGACAGGCCACTCATCTTTTTTAGTGGGAGAACTTGCACAATTGGTGGCTGACTAAATCCTTTTTACCCCACTGTACATATACAATAGACTTGCCAAAGTATTCATCCCCCTTGGCATTTTTCCTATTTTGTTGCCTTACAACCTGGAATTAAAATGTATTTTTGAGGGGCGTTGTATCATTTGATTTACACAACATGCCTACCACTTTGAAGATGCAAAATATATTTTTGTGTGAAACAAGCAAGAAATAAGACATAAAAACAGAGAACTTGAGCGTGCATAACTATTCACCCCACCAAGTCAATGCATTGTAGAGCCACATATTGCAGCAATTACAGCTGCAAGTCCACAGGGACTTTTGCCCATTCTTGAAGGCAAAACTGCTCCAGCTCCTTCAAGTTGGATGGGTTCCACTGGTGTACAGCAATCATACCACAGATTCTCAATTGGATTGAGGTCTGGTCTTTGACTAGGCCATTCCAAGACATTTAAATGTTTCCCCTTAAACCACTCGAGTGTTGCTTTAGCAGCATGCTTAGGGTCATTGTCCTGCTGAAAGGTGAACCTCCGTCCCAGTCTCAAATCTCTGGAAGACTGAAACAGGTTTCCCTCAAGAATTTCCCTATATTTAACGCCATCCATCATTCCTTCAATTCTGACCAGTTTCCCAGTCCCTGCCGATCAAAAACATCCACACAACATGATGCTGCCACCACCATGCTTCATTGTGGGGATGGTGTTCTCGGGGTGATGGGATGTGTTGGGTTTGCGCCAGACATAGTGTTTTCCTTGATGAACAAAAAGCTCAATTTTAGTCTCATCTGACTAGAGTACCTTCTTCCATATGTTTGGGGAGTCTCCTACGTTGCTTTTGGCGAACCCCAAATGTTTTTGCTTATTTTTTTCTTTAAGCAATGGCTTTTTTCCTGGCAACTCTTCCGTAAAGCCCAGCTCTGTGTAGTGTATGGCTTAAAGTGGTCCTATGGAAAGATACTCCAATCTCCACTGTGGAGCTTTGCAGCTCCTTCAGGGTTATCTTTGGTCTCTTTGTTGCCTCTCTGATTAATGCCCTCCTTGCCTGGTCCATGAGTTTTGGTGGACAGCCCTCACGTGGCAGGTTTGTTATGGTACCATATTCAATCAATTTTTTAATAATGGTTTTAATGGTGCTCCGTGGGATGTTCAAAGTTTCTGATATTTCTTTATAACCCAACCCTGATCTGTAATTCTCCACAACTTTGTCCTTGACCTGTTTGGAGAGCTCCTTGGTCTTCATGGTGCCGCTTGCTTGGTGGTGCCCCTTGCTTAGTGGTGTTGCAGACTCTTGGGCCTTTCAAAACAAGTGTATATATACTGAGATCATGTGACAGATCATGTGACACTTAGATTGCACAGGTGGACTTTATTTAACTAATTATGGGGCTTCATAGCAAAGGGGATGAATACATGTTCACGCAACACTTTCCTTTTTCTTTTTTTGAATTTATTGAAACAAGTCATTTTTCCACTTCACTTTTTATTTCACTTCACCAATTTGGACAATTTTGTTTATGTCCATTACATAAAATCCAAATAAAAATCCATTCAAATTACAGGTTGTAATGCAACAAAATAGGAAAAAGGCACTGTATATATATATATATATATATATATACATGCTCGTTCTGATATTTATATGTATTATTTAAATATTTGTATTATGTGTGTATTGCTAGGTATAACTGCATTTCACTTTGATTTGATTCTAATAGTATGATTAATGAATAACTAAATGAATGCAAATCCTTCTGAGTCAACACACACATGACTAATAGTTATTTTAAAATAAATATTTGCACTGTAAACCTAGTGGAGGGGATATCTGTGTGGATGTATCAGTCTTAGGCATTGGTACACTATGTGTTCTTTATGACAGTGTATGTTAGGTCTAGTAGATGTTAACTTAACTTGACAGTGGTGTTTTCCATGTCCTACATTATATGTGACGTTTTGTCCTCAGTGCATGCGAAGAGCAAGCCAAGGCTCACTATGGTAGCTGGGTGTTTGGGAGAGTCAGGCTTGTCTCCGATTTTTGGATCCTTACACAACCAAAATAATGGGAAATCTTTTAGGTGGTAGCAAAGCACAGCCAGCAGCCGCGTGGACAAATGTGGACAAGGGAAAAAGTGTGTTTGTCACCAGAGGAGTTTAGAACGTGTTGTGACATTTGACTTTACCAGTGTAATTTCAATAAATATACATCACAGACTGTCAGTATAAAGTGTACTGCCGGTACACTTTATAACTTGAAAACTGTCTCTTTAAACTAGAATAGACAACCCAGACGGAAAACAGTGACGCACATAACACACAACACCCCTTCTACGGGCGTGTGGTGGAGGGTTTTTGAAATGTAACTGTAACTGATGTGAAATGGCTAGCTAGTTAGCGTGGTGCACGCTAATAGCGTTTCAATCGGTGACGTCACTCGCTCTGAGACCTTGAAGTAGTTGTTCCCCTTGCTCTGCAAGGGCTGCAGCCTTTGTGGAGTGATGTGTAACGATGCTTTGTGGGAGGCAGTTGTTGACATGTGCAGAGGGTCCCTGGTTCAAGCCCAGGTAGGGGCGAGGAGAGGGATGGAAGCTGTACCGTTACGTAACATCCAATCAAAATCTTGTCGCTGAGAGTCAACAGACCATTCAAACTGTTTTTGGAAAAAAAACGAAGTCCTCAAAGTGCTGTACAGAAACCCAGCCTAAAACCCCAAACAGCAAGCAATGCAGGTGTAGAAGCACAGTGGCTAGGAAAAACTCCCTAGAAAGGCCAAAACCTAGGAAGAAACCTAGAGAGGAACCAGGCTATATGGGGTGGCCAGTCCTCTTCTGGCTGTGCCGGGTGGAGATTATAACAGAACATGGCCAAGATGTTCAAATGTTCATAAATGACCAGCATGGTCAAATAATAATAAGGCAGAACAGTTGAAACTGGAGCAGCAGCACGGCCAGGTGGACTGGGGACAGCAAGGAGTCATCATGTCAGGTAGTCCTGAGGCATGGTCCTAGGGCTCAGGTCCTCCGAGAGAGAGAAAGAAAGAGAGAATTAGAGAGAGCACACTTAAATTCACACAGGACACCGAATAGGACAGGAGAAGTACTCCAGATATAACAAACTGACGCTAGCCCCCCGACACATAAACTACTGCAGCATAAATACTGGAGGCTGAGACTAATCCCTCCCTTCTTTATCCATACCACATTAGAAGTTGGAGTGGCAGGTAGCCTAGCGTTTAGCGCGTTGGGTCATTAACCGAAAGGTTGCTAGATCAAATCCCTGAGCTGACAAGGTATAAATCTGTTGCTCTGCCCCTGAACAAGGCAGTTAACTCACTGATCCTAGGCTGTCATTGTAAATAATAATTTGCTCTTAACTGACTTGCCTGGTTAAATATATTTAAAAAAATAAGTTCAATAATAACAGGCGACTGCATGTTTTCATGTTCATTTGGATGGGGGAATTCAAATTGCCAACGATACAATGCAATTGTGTTCGTTGTCTGTAGCTTATGCCTGCCCATACCATACCCCACCCCACTATGGGGCACACTGTTCACAACGTTGGCATCAGCAAACCACTCGCCCACACACACATGGTCTGCAATGTTGGAGGCTGCTTATGGTAGAGAAATCCACATTCAATTCTCTGGCAAAAGCTCTGGTGGACATTCCTGCAGTCAGTATGCCAATTGCATGCTCCCTCAAAACTTTAGACATCTGTGGCATTGTATTGTGTGACAAAACAGCACATTGTATAGAGGTCTTTTATTGTCCCCAGCACAAGGTGTACCTGTGTAATGATCATACTGCTTAATCAGCTTCTTGATATGCCACACCTGTCAGTTGGATAGATTATCTTGGCAAATGAGAAATGCTCACTAACAGGGATGTAAACCAATTTGTGCACAAAATTTGAGAGAAATTCGATTTTTGTGCGTATAGAACATTTCTGGGATCTTTTATTTCTGCTCATGAAACATGGGACCAACGCTTTACATGTTGCGTTTATATTTTTGTTCAGTGTACATTGTTTATGGGTTTCCCAGATCTATGCCATTGTCATGAAACCCAAATGAACGCTTTCAGCCCAGACGACAGACTGATTACGTCTGACAGTTGACCGTATGGTGGTGGTGACGCACTAGTAAACACAACTAAAGCTAAGGCTGCTATATAAAGCTGACCCAAACCTGGCTAGGGCTGCTTTGAAGGCAGTGTCACAGTAAAGAACAGGTAGTCTGACCCTGTATAAGCCAGCTTGTTTCTCTAAGGGCTAAGCCTTTTGTCTGTCTCTCATTATTATTACCTCTGATTTGTGTCAATCTTGTATATTATATAATATATGTAGAATATGCCCATGTTTATATATAGCATCAATGTATGACATGTATTATGCTCCTACATCATACTGTTGAGTGAACTCTATTTTTTCTTTGTCTGTGTGTCTGTCCTTGCAGGACATTGATGAGTTGATGCACACGGACAGACCAGACTGGCAGACTGTAATGCAGTACGTTTCTCAGATCTACAAGTACTTTGAGACTTGACCAGAGAAGAGGAGAAGGAGGATTAGGAGGAAGAAGAAGAGGAAGAATGGAGGCACAGCAGCACTTTTTGTCTGGTCCAAGTCTCCTTCTCTCAACATAGAACCCTAGAACACTGTCTCAACCCCCTCAACACTTGCATCCATCTCAACACTAAATGCACGAAGAACCCTCCTGTTCATTTGAAGTTTGATCCTGCTTACTGTTACTGTTTTGTACATAATGGTACAACTGACGCTGAGTGTCAGAATGCTGAATTCTCTGACTGCATATAAGAAGACACGCTGCAATTATATTGGATTGTTTATGTTGAAGTCAAATGATTATTTTGAAATTATACTTTAAAGGAAGGGTTTGATTTTACATGAGAAGCCTATATCAAATAAAATTGCCTGGTTTCTGATTATCCATAAGAAACCATTGCCTTTGTTTTTGTTTTGAGACCGACCCATGTTGCCATCTATGATGTCATACTAAAATGAATTGACAACACCTAAATGTAGCTCTGAATAATTAGATTTTACATTCACTTTTATGTTATTATTAATACAGAATGTATTTGCTGTTTGTATGCTGTGGGACTGACTGACTGACTCAATCAAACCATTGTATGATGTGTCCTTTAGCAAGTGTTGTTTCTAGTTCTTGCACAGCAATATGGTTTTGTCTCCAGCAAGCATCTTTCAGCTGGAGCTATCATACTGGGGATGGTCGAATGAACAAGAACTGCAAAATGTATTCAAACTATGACATTTATGAAAATGTCATCCAAATGTACCATGAAGGACACTTTATACTATCTGGAATCAATCAAACAACCTTGAATTTGCAGCTTCAGTTATGGTTTGTCTCTTATAAAGAAGGAAATGCTGCATAGTGTTTATTTATTTACATATGTGCTGGGAAATGTGAGAATGATGCAGGAAATGTATGTGAGCATTTTTTATTTACTGAGATTTCAGAGATTTACTCAGAGGTGGATATTGTTAAATAAAGTATTTTGTCTATCAGCACTGGTCATTCTCACACTTTCTAGTGTGCGTGCGCGCATGCACCTGCATGTGTGTTAGCTGAGATTGGTTGTCATCTGAGTGAGTTACTATTGGTACCCATATATTAATTTCCCCTCTCCTTTTGTTTCAAGCTATAGAGGGAAGTGGGCAAGTGTTTCATGATTGTATGAAAGCTTTTGATATAATCCGGAATACAAGTAGACAAAGTAAATTAGAGTACCAATAAATAACACCACATGAGAGGTTATGTTACAGATTTCAACATTGCGCAACATTAGTGTTGTCAGTATCTATCGCCCTGACTGGTACCACTTTTAATTGGGTTTACAAAAAGCCTATTAAACCCTCTATGCCAGGGTTGTAAAAGTATTTATGTGTGGGAAAACAGAGTGGAAAATGAAGAGGTATTTTTGTTTTGCCGTCAGGGCCATTCTTATATCCTAATGCATTTCTAAAGTTACTCCATAGTGCAGACAGGCTGGTACATGCCATTCAAACAGGTGAGTGTATTCTCTATCCTGCATGTAAACGTCACTTAAAAAGAAGTAGAGGATCCTAGACTGACAATGTATATATATATAATATCTTTGATGATTCTGACTGAGGGAGGACAGTTACAAGTGGGTGGATATGTAAGTGGATGAATCAATCCACCACATATTTTAGACATTCGTGAAGGGATAGCCTTGAAATTAAAGACATATGTAGATGCATTGGGTGGGATTTTGCCTGCACAGTAAAAAAAAACTACTACATCAACCTGAAAGCGTGTTGGTTCATTGTTTACACCACATTTAATGGGTGCGTAACGGGTGCTTATTTACGCTTTTACACATGATGACTCTTGTCTCAGCTTCATTAAAGAGGAACTGTGGTTTGCAGAATTGCACGTCGTCTGTAGACCTCGCTGAATTTAAGGCGTGGCTAGCCTACTCTGTAATATATATTTTTTCGTTACTTCAAATACCATGTGTTGAACGGAACTAGTGAGTCTCCAAAGTGAGTCTCCAATACCGCCTCGCAACAGATACTTGGAGGAGTGTAGTATATTTTCAAAGGACTGGCAAATAATGCAAAGTTTCAAGAGGGGTAAGCAACCCAAAAATAAATTCAGAAATAGTTTGCAGATATTAGTTTACATGTTTTTAATGTCTATTGGCTAACATGTGGCTTGGTTAGACTAGTTGTAATAGGTTACCGTATCATTTTTGTTAGACGCATGATAACCGATACGAAGCTGCAAATAATTCACATTTCAAACAATTGTAATTACAGGGTTTGCTTTGGAGAACAGTAAAGTATCCTATATGTTTTTTTCTTTTCACAGATGGCTGTTATCGCAAACCATACTTTTGGAATATTCTTGGAATACAGCAAAAACACTATCTCTTTTGGACCCACTAGAACAGTCTGTCTTATGACACTTTTTTTTCTGACAGACCTAATGTTCTGAAATATTTGCTGAGATGATTCAGTACTACATTGTATTTGAGATATTTATAGCTATTTTATCCATCTCTGGCAATGTATTGGTTTGCTGGGCTGTCGCCATCAACACCACTCTGAAAACCACTACGAACTACTTTTTAGTGTCTTTGGCTGTGGCAGATATTTTGGTGGGTTGCCTTGCCATCCCCTTTGCCATAACCATAAGCATCGGTATATTTTTGGACTTCTATGGATGTCTTTTCCTTGCCTGTTTTGTTTTGGTACTGACTCAAAGCTCCATTTTTAGCCTCCTTGCAGTTGCAATTGATAGATATTTGGCCGTCAAAATACCCCTCAGGTGAGTACCCTATTATGCATTTTGATAGCTTGACAAAAATTTAGCGTCTGTGTTTTGTGATTTAAGTGAATCAATAGCATGTACTTATGAGTAATTAAGGAAAGATACAAATAATTAACCCGATACAAATGTTTTTCAAGACTGACTTCAATTAGGGCTACTTTACTGACCTTATTGTATCATGTACACGTTTAAAATGGCGTTAAGAAAAATGACAATAACAATACAGTAGACAACACATTCACAATACAAATTCACAACAGTTAGCCTGCAAACAACATTTAATGAGTTGTTAGGACAACCCCGGGAACGTCACAAAATGGTTGTCTAAAGTGGTCAGGCCACTGTGTCATTGTCCCCTAGAGGTTTAGTCTAATTCCCGGTTCATCCCAGGGACATTTTTAGGACATTCTTGGGACGTTGTGTCATGGTCTCTTGGAGGTTTTGTCTAGTTCACTGTTTGTCCAGGGGACATCAAAAGGATGTTTTTAGGACGTTATTGGGATGTTGTGTCTTGGTCCCCTGGAGGTTTTGTCTAGGTCTCTGTTTGTTCTGTGTACGTCCCTGAAGTCGTTTTCAGGACGTTATGTCATGGTCCACTTGAGATTTTTGGCTAGTTCCCAGGCTTGTTCCAGGGACATCCCTTATAAAGGTTTTTGGGCAGTTCCCAGGACATCATTTTTACCTGTCATTGGGACGGCTCGTGATGGTCACAGGGGAATGTTCTCGGGATGTCATTGTAAACCACGTCAGAATGTTTTTAGGATGTTGCCAGGACATTCAGTGTACCAGTTGTCAGGACGTTGCCATATGGACCCAAAAGAACGTTGTTTAAGAAATAAATCTTCCTACCGACCTACCTGGGTATGCCCACTCTGATTTCATTACACATCACCATTTGGTAAGACAGTACTAGTCAAAAGTTTGGACACACCTACTCATTCAAGGGTTTTCTACATTGTAGAACAATAGTGAAGACATCAAAACTATGTAATAACACATATCGAATCATGTAGTAACCAAAAAAGTGTTAAACAAATCTACAAATATTTGATATATTTTAGAAATATCACACCTGTCACAAATGATTGTCTTGTACTGTTTTTCCTGCAGCCGGGTGCCCTATACCTCATTCATTCATATCTCATTCAAGCCTGTCTGTTTGACTCCAAGTAACTTGCTTGCTGTGGTGATAATCCTTCTTCTGACTGACAGTGACATGACCAAACCAACAAACAATGCAAAAAGTTTAAATATTTGTAAAACAGAGTCTGTATAGTACAGTCAACATGAAAAGAGACCCGTGTCTCTGCTGACCCTTTTTATAAGGGCACAAGGTGAGACCCAGATGCAGACACGGGAGGCAGATGGTTGGAGTATTTGATATTTATTAATAATCCAAAAGGGGTAGGCAAGAGAATGGTCGTGGGCAGGCAAAAGGTCAAAACCAGTTCAGAGTCCAGGAGGTACAGTGTGGCAGGCAGGCTTAAGGTCAGGGCAGGCAGAATGGTCAGGCAGGCTTAAGGTCAGGGCAGGCAGAATGGTCAGGCAGGCTCGAGGTCAGGGCAGGCAGAATGGTCAGGCAGGCTTAAGGTCAGGGCAGGCAGAATGGTCAGGCAGGCTTAAGGTCAGGGCAGGCAGAATGGTCAGGCAGGCTTAAGGTCAGGGCAGGCAGAATGGTCAGGCAGGCTCGAGGTCAGGGCAGGCAAAATGGTCAGGCAGGCTTAAGGTCAGGGCAGGCAGAATGGTCAGGCAGGCTCGAGGTCAGGGCAGGCAGAATGGTCAGGCAGGCTCGAGGTCAGGGCAGGCAGAATGGTCAGGCAGGCTTAAGGTCAAGGCAGGCAGAATGGTCAGGCAGGCTCGAGGTCAGGGCAGGCAGAATAGTCAGGCAGGCGGGTACAGAGTCCAGAAAACAGGCAAGGGTCAAAACCGGGAGGACTAGCAAAAGAGAATAGAAAAGGCGCACAGGGAAAAACACACTGGTTGACATGGAACATACAAGACGAACTGGCACAGACAGACAGAAAACACAGGTTTAAATACCTAGGGGATAATGGGGAAGATGGGTGACACCTGGAGGGGGGTGGAGACAAGCACAAGGTCAGGTGAAACAGATCAGGGTGTGACACTTTTTGTAGATCAGGCCTGCACATTTACTCCACTGAATGTTATTGTCCAAGAGGACGCCCAGCTATTTGTATTCAACTACAAACTCTTATGTTCTGACCTCTGATAGATGTTGCAGGGGTGGGTGTTGTCCGCTGCCTGAAATCTATACACTTCTTTGGTCTTGTTGGTTTTGAGGACCAAGTGTGATTCATCACACCACTCTACAAAGTAATTTAGGATTGGGCCACGGTGTTCATCATCATAATGCAACAGGCAATTCAGGGCAGTGTCATCAGCAAACTTGATGAGGTGTCTGTCAGGATGGGAAAGTACAGAAAGTGTACAGGACTGGGCACAAAGCACATGTGGGGAGCCTGTGTTGGTGGGAATTATGACACATGGGGACCCACCTTATAGTTGATTTATTTGTCCCTCAGTAACAAGGTTTCCATTCAACCTTTTTATGCAAGTAAAATACATGTTGGTTAAGAAATGTCATGACAGGCCTGATGGAAACAGCAAATTTGTCAGTAAACTTTCCAAATGCCGACAATACAAAATACCCTAGACAAGGTGGGATCTTTCTGTGTCTGTAAAATGTATTATGCCAGAAATGGCGATGGAAATGCCTTTATGCACAAATATTGATATAATAGCCATCAAATCGAAGTAAACTTGGAGTCTCTCGATAGATAGATTCTGTGGTCCTCCCACTACGATTTTGGAAAGAATGCAGTTTATTAGGCTACAGATTAAATATATTATGATGAACTTCACAAGGTGGTGAAAGTGCATGTGGTGATTGATTCTCCTTTCCAATAAATATTGAGGGTCTTATTCTGGAGACATGATGATCGATACTTGTCTGCAGTTTGACAAATACAAATAATCTTGTTTTTTCTCCCATAATAATCTCATCATGTAGGTTATCCTACCCGCACTGGATCTGCTAACTGTTGGCTAGAGCACACCTGCCACGACCAGAGTGGACACATTCACTATATAACGTCAACATTTTTTGTGACAAAACCATCAGTAGTGTTGAACGTGATGGAAACCCATTTATCTTGTATTTTCTATTTGGTGCAATGGGAATTTAACCGCAAAAGTTGTTTTATGTGCACTACTTCATTATCTTTATGCAACAAGTATATTTGAGGGAAGACATATCTAGTGGGAAAATGTGCATATTGTTTTTATGCAGATTTTGGAATATTCACATGAATCTGTTGCCAATGGGATGGAAACCTAGCTACTCCAATAGAAATAGTCCATTTGAACCAATTTAGGAGATGCCTTGCCTTGATTTATAATTAGAATAATCCATAAATCAAGGTAAACTTTTACTTGTAATCGGTGGTATAGAAGTGATGTCTCTGTTCAAAATAGAAACTATGTTTATGTCTGTTCTGATATGGTCTTGAGAAAATGTGAGAGAAGGACATTGGCGGTTAACATTTTACTTCAGGCCTACAGCCTTGGGGCCAATAAAAGTCTGGGGCACTGAATAAATGTTATAAAAATAAGGCAATGTAAAAATAGGCCTTAGTTGAGACCAGGTATTAAGCCTGCGGTCCGATAATCAAATGACCAAGGCTCATCCGGAGTGTGCCTCCTTGTGCTGCCCTAATATTTCCAAAGACAAAGCAACTTAAAAAATCTGCAGTCGAAGTAGATCAAGACAAGTAATTTAGGCGTACAGACTACAACACACCACACAGACCAACGCATTCCTGGGGGTTTCTTTCGTGACTGTTAATCTTCATTGTGTAGATAACCCTAGGCCTATACTTTCAGTAGGCCTATAAAAACCTATGTTATAGTGTGGGGGGCACTGGGCTCTGGCTTGTTTTTTTGATAGGCCATGGGTGCCTGAACAGACATTGGAAAAGCAGCTGTAGATCATTGGAAAAGCAGCTGTAGATATTTTTTGCAAGGTTGTAGTGGCATATTGATGTACACCTTGAGGCACCGCCCCTGGTACACTTTAAAGGGCGCTATAGTAGATAATCAGACCTCTCTCACCCTCTCAGAGTCTGAGACAATGGCTGGGCCCACTGGATCGATATCTAGCCGGCTGGCCTCAGAGTGTCATCTTATTGATATAGAGCTGGAGGCGGCAGAGGAGCACACTGGTAGTGGCACACAGTCTGCCAGCCTGGCAGCCCAATGACAGAGGAGACAAATTGGTTCAGATAGAGAAAAAAATATTTGCACCTTCTGTCTCACAAGACAAGAACTGGGACATCAGCTGGGTATTTATTTTGAAATTGCAGTATATCAGCATAAAGTATGACTAAGGTCAGGAGTTTCTCCTGCTCACAGGAATCCAGAGGCCTGATTGGTCCTGCAGCCAGGAGGAAAACTAAAGGCCCTAACTAGACGTGATCACCTGTATGTGGCCACCTAAAGTAACAGTGAGGACACAGAGGCCAGTTTTGCAGAATCAAACTGCACAGATTCATAGACTTTAAGAACTCCAATTGTTATCAAATTATGTAAGAAACACTCTAATAACGGTAAATGCAATAACACCTGTAAATGTAATAACTTTTCTATTTGTAATAACTTTAGAATTGTTTTTATAAATCCATTAAATGTAATAACTTGCCGGTAAGCGTAATAAAATGTTTAACGGTAAACGTAATAACTTTTTCTGCTAAATGTAAAAATTATTATTAGTAAAATTATGAGTAACAATGTTTTTATGAATAATGTAATAACTTCAATAACATTCAAAAATCTATGTTTTTATGTACTACTTCCCTCAATTTGATGCACATACCCCCCCCACCCCCACCCCCCCACTGCCAATCACATCACAGACAAGCTCATAAACATCATACAGGAATACTCATACATTACATAGAGACACTCACAAGCACACATTGAAATGTACACACAAGCACAGTCACACACACACACACACACACACACACACACACACACACACACACACACACACACACACACACACACACACACACACACACATATTCGGGTAACACTTGATTATTATTAACCAAGCTTATTTTTACGTTATCCGGTGGGTATTACGTTATTAGGTCAGTAGCAACTGTTTTGATGAATAACATAATAACTTCAACCGATCATGTACTAACATGCCAAAATCAATGTCTTCATGTATTATTTCCCTTATTTTGATGGACGTGGAATAGTCCCAAAACTGCAAAACCCATCACTCTGGCACTCCAGGCAAGATCAAGCAAACGCTAAAAGTATTTGAACGATTTGAAATCAGGATGGTAATTGGTGTCATTTTAACATGTTGAGTGAACTCAACGTGGGGTGTCAGGTAGCCTAGTGGTTAGAGCGTTGGACTAGTAACCGAAAGGTTGCAAGATCGAATTCCTGAGCTATGAAATAACACATATGGTATCATGAGGTAGCCACAAAAGTGTTAAACAAATCAAAATATATTTTATATTTGAGATTCTTCAAAGTAGCCACCCTTTGCCTTCATTCCATCTTTGCACACTCTTGGCATTCTCTCAACCAGCTTCACCTGGAATGCTTTTCCAACTGTCTTGAAGGAGTTCCCACATATGCTGAGCACTTGTTGACTGCTTTTCCTTCATTCTGCGGTCCGACTCATCCCAAACCATCTCAATTTGGTTGAGGTTGGGGGATTGTGGAGGCCAGGTCATCTGATGCAGCACTCCATCACCCTCCTTCTTGGTAAAATAGCCCTTACACAGCCTGGAGGTGTGTTGGGTCATTGTCCTGTTGGAAAAATATATATAGTGCCACTAAGCACAAACCAGATGGGATGGCTTATCGCTGCAGAATGCTGTGGTAGCCATGCTGGTTGAGTGTGCCTTGAACTCGAAATAAACCAGACAGTGTCACCAACGAAGCACCCCCACACCATTACACCTCCTCGTCCATGCTTCACTATTGGAAATACACATGCGGAGATCATCATTTCACCCGTTCACCAACACTACTCACAAAGACCCAGCGGTTGGAACCAAAAATCTCCAATTTGGACTCCAGACCAAAGGACAAATTTCCACCGGCCTAATGTCCATTGCTTGTGTTTTTTTGGCTCAAGCAAGTCTCTTATTATTATTGGTGTCCTGTAGTAGTGGTTTATTTGCAGCAATTCTACCATGAAGGCCAGATTCACACAGTCACAGTTGATGTGTCTGTTACTTGAACTCTGTGAAGCATTTATTTGGGCTGTAATTTCTGAGGCTGATAACTATAATGAACTTATCCTCTGCAGCAGAGGTAACTCTGGGTCTTCCTTTCCTGTGGCGATCCTCATGAGAGCCAGTTTCATCATAGCGCTTGATGGTTTTTGCGACTGCACTTGAAGAAACTTTCAAACTTCTTTACATTTTATTTATTGACTGACCTTCATGTCTTAAAGTAATGATGGAGTGTCTCTTTGCTTATTTGAGCGGTTCTTGCCATAATATGGACTTGGTCTTTTACCAAATAGGGCTATCTTCTGTATACCACCCCTGCCTACCACCCCTGCCTGTCACAACATAACTGATTGGCTCAAACGCATTAAGAAGGAAAGAAATTCCACAAATGAACTTTTAACAAGGCACACCTGTTAATTGAAATGCATTCCAGGTGACCACCTCATGAACCTTTGTCCCCAGGGATGTTTTTAGGACACTCTTGGGATGTTGTGTCATGATCCCCTGGAGGTTTTGTCTAGTTCCTAGTTGGTCCCGGGTCATCACTGAGGACATTTTTAGGATGTTCTTGCGACATTGTGTCATGGTCCCCTGAAGCTCCCCAGGACGTTCTTGCAACATTTTGTCATGTTCCCCTGAAGTTCCCCAGGACGTTCTTGCAACATTTTGTCATGTTCCCCTGAAGTTCCCCAGGACGTTCTTGACGGCCTTGACGGGCTTGGCAACAGTAAAAAGTGGTGAGGTGTAATGAAACTAGGGTCTGTGTGCCCTAGGTACTTTTTCCTGAGGAGGGGGGACATCCCCAACAAACCGGGAACTAGACAAAACCTCCAGGGGAACATGTGGGGCGTCCCCATTGTTGTTTGCAGGGATCTATTGGAGATTACGTGTATGTGTGTGTGTGTGGGTGTGTGTGTGTGTGTATGTGTGTGTGTATGTGTGCGTGCGTGTGCGTGTGTTTACATTTGTGGGCTTGTAGAGTCTCTATGTATGAGTATTCCTGTATGATGTGCATGAGTTTGTTTGTGTTGTAATTGGCAGTGGGTGGTGGTATGTGCATCAAATTGACTGAAGTACTACATTTTTATTTTTATTTTGGTATGTTATTACATGATTGATTGACGTTATTACATTATATATGAAAAGAGATGTTACTCACCAGTTAATGCAATAACCAACCGATTAATGTATTAACTTATTACATTTACCAGGAAAAGGTTTACCTTTCAGCATTTTATTACGTTTAGGTTGCTGGTAAACATTATGATTTGTTTCATCCTTTCCAACTACAAGTCCCAGTACGACATATCACTTTACATTTGTATTTATATTTTATCCAAATTTGACCGAAGTCATGTTGGAAAAGCATCGGGAAAAGTGACGTAAAGAGGAGCACTACAGAGCAGGAGTGAAGCCACTGTCCACATTAGACCCACATCATATACCTAGTCCTCCTATTGTTTTTGAAAAAAACATTTTGTCACTCTGAAGCCAACCTAAATCGAGGTATAATGGCACACACAAACATTAGCAACCATGATATCCTGCAAGTTATATCGGCCAATAAAGATCAGACAATTCGGCAAAAATAAAGACATACCTTGAAATAAACAATGACATGAATCAGTATTTGACCATTAATTTCTGCAAAACGTGCAGTATTCTGTTGATGGAGTTTTTGTAGCTTACTTGCTAGCTAGCTAGATTATTCCATCCCCAAACACCATGCTAGATCTGTGTGGTGCAAGTGGGCCAGTTCGTTATGTATGGCCCGGTGCACCTAGATAGCTAACTATCTTTGTTTTTTACCATCTACTAGCAACATAACATGACAAAACTCTTTGGGCACTTTAGTACCAATTTATAATATAATTTTACGTAATTATGACATAACATTGAAGGTTGTGCAATGTAACAAGAATATTTAGACTTAGGGATGCCACCCGTTAGATAAAATACAGAACGGTTCCGTATTTCACTGAAATAATAAACGTTTTGTTTTCGAAATGATAGTTTCCGGATTCGACCATATTAATTTCCAAAGGCTCGTATTTCTGTGTTATTATGTTATAATTAAGTCTGATTTGATAGAGCAGTCTGACTGAGCAGCAGCAGGCCCGTAATCATTCATTCAAACAGCACTTTAGTGCGTTTTACCAGCAGCTCTTCGCAAGCACAGCGCTGTTAATGACTTCAAGCCTATCAGCCTAATGGCTGGTGTAACCAATGTGAAATGGCTAGCTAGTTAGCTGGGTGTGCACTAATACCGTTTCAAACGTCACTCGCTTTTAGATTTGGAGTAGTTATTCCCCTTGCGCTGCGAGGGCCGCTGCTTTTGTGGAGCGATGGGTAACGATGCTTCAAGTGTGGCTGTTGTCGATGTGTTCCTGGTTCGAGGAGGGGGACGGAAGCTGTACTGTTACACTGGCAATACTATAGTGCCTATAAGAACATCCAATAGTCAAAGGTATATGAAATACAAATGGTATAGAGAGAAATAGTCCTATAAATACTATATTAACTACAACCTAAAACCTCTTACCTTGGAATATTGAAGTCTCATGTTAAAAGGAACCACCAACTTTCATATGTTCTCATGTTCAGAGCAAGGAACTTAAACGTTAGCTTTTTTACATGGCCCACATTTTTACATGGCCCACATTTTTACATGGCACATACTGCATATTGGCACATATTACTTTCTTCTCCAACACTTTGTTTTTGCATTATTTAACTTATTGACGCTACCCATCCCGGTACCGGGAAAATTGTCATCAGCAACTGCTGAATAGCATAGCGCCACAGTCAAATAATATTACAAAAAAATATTAATATTCATGAAATCACAAGTGCAATATTGCAAAACACAGCTTAGCCTTTTGTTAATCCACCTGTCGTCTGAGATTTTGAAATTATGCTTTACAGCGAAAGCAATCCAAGCATTTGTGTAAGTTTATTGATAGCATAACATAACATTATGTACACTAAGCATTAAGTAGCTAGTCACAAAAATCAGAAAAGCAATCAAAACAACAATTTACCTTTGATGATCTTCGGATGTTTTCACTCACGAGACTCCCAGTTACACAACAAATGTTCCTTTTGTTCCATAAAGATGATTTTTATAGCCAAAATACCGACGTTTGTTTGTCTCGTTATGATCAGAAATCCACAGGAAAGAGCGGTCATGACAACGCAGACGTATATTCCAAATAATATCCATAATGTCCACAGAAACATGTCAAACGTTTTTTATAATCAATCCTCATGTTGTTTTTAAAATATATATTCGATAATATATCAACCGAGTATGTAGCTTTTTCAATAACAGCGGGAGAAACAATGGCCGCTTTACTCAGTTGCGCAAAACTCACTCTGAGAGCCGCCACCTATCCACTTACGCAATGTGATCGTTCACGCTCATTTTTCAAAATAAAAGTGTGAAACTATGTCTAAAGACTGTTGACACCTTAGGGAAGCCATAGAAAAAGGAATCTGGTTGATATCCCTTTAAATGGAGGATAGGCGTGCATAGGAACAGAGAGGTTTCAAAATAAGAGGCACTTCCTGATTGGATTTCCCTCAGGCTTTCGCCTGCAATATCAATTCTGTTATACTCACAGACAATATTTTTTACAGTTTTGGAAACTTTAGAGTGTTTTCTATCCTAATCTGACAATTATATGCATATTCTAGTTTCTGGGGCTGAGAAATAGGCCGTTTCAAATGGGTACGTTTTTTAGCCAAAAATGAAAATACTGCCCCCGACACGCAAAAGGTTAAACCAAATTGAACATGTTTCATTATTTATTTGAGGCTAAATTGATCTTATTGATGTATTATATTAAGTTAAAATAAGTGTTAATTTGGCATTGTTGTAATTGTCATTATTACAAATAAATAAACACATTTTAAGAATCAGCCAAATAATCGGCATCGGCTTTTTTGGCCCTCCAATAATCGGTATCGGCGTTGAAAAATCATAATCGGTCGACCTCTAGTTGGTAGTCATCGTAATCATTTGGTACAAAGTAGGACCCGCATATGACTGAAGGGCTTTTTTGATAAATTTTTGATAATTTGATAAATGGTAATTTAAATTGTAAAAGTAGAAGTGTAAAATGTGTTTATTTTATAAACTTTTGCATAAAGACCATTTCGAATGAAATATCATCCATCTACATTGTTAGATTTGTGGAAATATTTTGTGCAACCTGCCCTTTAAGGCAAACTGCTGCTTTTCCATTTACAGATGTTTCCCAAGAATGTCCTCAATCAGTCAAATTTTCTTTTCCCTTCCCAGTATGTAATTCACATTATTCCCTTCATGGGTGAAGAGACAGACTATTCCTCAGGGGGTGTTAAATAAAAGGACATCTCATCATCATATACAGAAAGGTTGCTGCTCAATGCCAGCAAATGCATTATATAGTCTCATAACTACATTCCTTTTTAGAAATCCAGACAGATTTAAACATCCTTTTTTACGGTTTTCCCCTTTACCCCAGACCCACATCACACACGTGGTAATGAGAAAGGTATATGGTCAGCTCAAATTACTCTAGTAATTTTTTTAGTTTGTGTATGTGTTTGTGAGTGTGTGACTGTGTGTGTAACTGTGTGTAACTGTGTGTGTGTGTGTGTGTGTGTGTGTGTGTGTGTGTGTGTGTGTGTGTGTGTGTGTGTGTGTGTGTGTGTGTGTGTGTGTGTGTGTGTGTGACTGTGTGTGTAAACTGTGTGACTGTGTTTGTGTGTGTGTGACTGTGTGTGTGTGCCTGGGCCTTAGTCTTGTGGGACTGTGGTTCCCTCAGATCAGAGTGTTTTCACAGCTGGCTCTGGTGGAAGTGAAAAGGCAGACTCAAATGCTTCAAACCATGAGAGATGGAGCTCTGTTCTGCACCCTCTGACAACACTAATACACACCCATTTTAGGGCCTTTGTTTCCTTTTCATGTTTCCCAGAAAGAGACATCAAACTATTTATGTATTTTCTTCTTCCACCCACACCATACCGTTTGAAGGGAAAGATCCAATAGCATAGCCTCTGGCTATCCATGTTCCAAGAGTTAACAAACCTGCCAGGGCTTTCTTCACCTAGCTGTCTCTCACCAACAGTCTCTTCAGTTCATGTTCTCAGGCCCCACATGTTTCTCTCTGCTCAGAAAGAACCAGTGTTGTGTCCTTGAAAAGCTGCTTTCCTCTGCTAATGAGACTAAATTGGTTTTTAGTGGCTTTTTTCAGAAGGATGGTATTGCCAAACTAAGTGTGTGGACTTGCCACTATTGAGCCCCAAATACTGTCAGGCTGTCTCAATAAAGTTA
Organism: Oncorhynchus kisutch; assembly: GCF_002021735.2. Classification (NCBI taxonomy): domain Eukaryota; kingdom Metazoa; phylum Chordata; class Actinopteri; order Salmoniformes; family Salmonidae; genus Oncorhynchus; species Oncorhynchus kisutch. The sequence goes on from NC_034201.2 coordinate 22,768,414, forward strand.
GTCATTTTGGCTTTTGCAGTTGTTTCAGGCAACAGGTCTTTTCTACTACATTAATGTCATCACACATAACAGTTGATGTACAGTGGGGCAAAAAAGTATTTAGTCAGCCACCAATTGTGCAAGTTCTCCCACTTAAAAAGATGAGAGAGGCCTGTAATTTTCATCATAGGTACAATTCTTAATTAATTAATTTGCAAATGATGGTGGAAAATATTGGTCACCTACAAACAAGCAAGATTTCTGGCTCTCACAGACCTGTAACTTCTTCTTTAAGAGGCTCCTCTGTCCTCCACTCGTTACCTGTATTAATGGCACCTGTTTGAACTTGTTATCAGTATAAAAGACACCTGTCCACAATTCAAACAGTCACACTCCAAACTCCACTATGGCCAAGACCAAAGAGCTGTCAAAGGACACCAGAAACCAAATTGTAGACCTGCACCAGGCTGGGAAGACTGAATATGCAATAGGTAAGCAGGTTGGTTTGAAGAAATCAACTGTGGGAGCAATTATTAGGAAATGGAAGACATACCAGACCACTGATAATCTCCCTCGATCTGGGGCTCCACGCAAGATCTCACCCCGTGGGGTCAAAATTATCACAAGAACGGTGAGCAAAAATTCCAGAACCACACGGGGGGACCTAGTGAATGACCTGCAGAGAGCTGGGACCAAAGTAACAAAGCCTACCATCAGTAACACACTACGCCGCCAGGGACTAAATCCTGCAGTGCCAGACGTGTCCCCCTGCTTAAGCCAGTACATGTCCAGGCCCGTCTGAAATTTGCTAGAGAGCATTTGAATGATCCAGAAGAAGATTGGGAGAATGTCATATGGTCAGATGAAACCAAAATATAACTTTTTGGTAAAAACTCAACTCGTCGTGTTTGGAGGACAAAGAATGCTGAGTTGCATCCAAAGAACACCATACCTACTGTGAAGCATGGGGGTGGAAACATCATGCTGTTTGGGGCTGTTTTTCTGCAAAGGGACCAGGACGACTGATCCGTGTAACGGAAAGAATGAATGGGGCCATGTATCGTGAGATTTTGAGTCAGCAAGGGCATTGAAGATGAAACGTGGCTGGGTCTTTCAGCATGACAATGATCCCAAACACACCGCCCGGGCAACGAAGGAGTGGCTTCGTAAGAAGCATTTCAAGGTCCTGAAGTGGCCTAGCCAGTCTCCAGATCTCAACCCCATAGAAAATCTTTGGAGGGAGTTGAAAGTCCGTGTTGCCCAGCAACAGCCCCAAAACATCACTGCTCTAGAGGAGATCTGCATGGAGGAATGGGCCAAAATACCAGCAACAGTGTGTGAAAACCTTGTGAAGACTTAACAGAAAACGTTTGACCTCTGTCATTGCCAACAAAGGGTATGTAACAAAGTAGTGAGATAAACTTTTGTTATTGACCAAATACTTATTTACTTACAGGTCTGTGAGAGCCTTGCCTGTTTGTAGGTGACCAAATACTTATTTTCCACCATAATTTGCTAATAAATTCATAAAAAGTCCTACAATGTGATTTTCTGGATTTTTTTTTTTTCTTCTCATTTTGTCTGTCATAGTTGAAGTGTACCCATGATGAAAATTACAGGCCTCTCTCATCTTTTTAAGTGGGAGAACTTGCACAATTAGTGGCTGACTAAATACTTTTTTGCCCCACTGTATATATGATGTAAATACAGCAACAAAGAGTGTAAATAGTAAGAAGAAACCACTCCTCACCACCTTTATCTATCACAATTCTGCAACACATTGAAGAAAATTTGCACATGTTGTTTGTACAAAACCATAAAGCCAAGCCTCATACACACCAGCATTATTCATAGTTTCCATCCAAGCAATACATTCACTGTATGGCTCTGCGTTGAGTTAAAGTGTTGATGATAATTCCATTCACCAGACCAGATTCCACCTGAGAGTCTTACTGTTAGGCCTACTCTCATCTGTAGTGACAGCAGAATGTGCTCACTTGTGTTCACAAGGTGTGGCACCTCATGAATCCGAGCCTCTAAATCCTGGTATGACTATACTAGTTTGGCCTGTGGCTACAGATAATATCACACATCTCACATAGAGATATCACACCTTCAAATCTCTTGAGCCGATCTATAAGAACTGCTGGTGCTATGCCTTGTGAGGGCAGGATATTTACATAATCAAAGTGATATTTGATTTGCATAATCAAAGTGTAGGCTAATGCAAATAGTCTGGGTAGCCATTTGACTAGATGTTCAGGAGTCTTATGGCTTGGGGGGTAGAATCATGAGGTTGCCACTGGGTCAAAGAGAAACACCTGTTCCCCTTGAGGCTATACTGTGGACATCTCTGTTTGAGGCTATACTGTGGATATCTCTGTTTGAGACTATACTGTGGACATCTTTGTTTGAGGCTATACTGTGGACATCTCTGTCATGTTTATGCGGATGTGCTTTGTGATTACTGACTCTGTGTACTAGCCTGGCAGAGGTTTGTGGGCTGCAATGTGCACCAGGCGGAAGCCCAGGAACCATGGGGTTAGAAAAGGGATGTGTGGGGAGAGAGGGACAGAAAAAAGGGGAGAGAGAGAGAGATGCCAGCGTGCGGTCGTCATGCCAGATCTGCTCAGCCGCTCATTTACTGGCCCTCACAGTGAGGAATGTCACCAGCCCATCAGAGAGAGCGAGACAGAGATAGGGAGATAATATATAGAGAGTGAGACAGAGATACGGAGATAATATATAGAGAGTGAGAGAGGGCCCGAGGGAAAGTGAGATAGAGAGTAGGAAAAAGAGACAGAGAAGGAGAGAGAGGGAGACAGAAATAGAGAGTGTATGAGGGGGAGAGAGAAAGAGGGAGCATGTGAGGGAGACAGAGAGAGTGAGAGAGCTGTCCACCCCCAGATATTAGTCACTGTCTGGAACACAAACCTTTCTGGGCTTGACTTACAGGTTAGAGGACTAAGATGAGAGAGAGAGACTGAGAAATGTATGGATGATGAGAGAAGAAGAGAGAGGAAGGAGTGATGTGTGTGTCCACCCTGTAGCCTTAGGGCCCATCACTTCAGGTCCCTAAACATGGTCATGGCTGTCTGTGGATTATTGATGGCACTGGGGGCACAGCATCCTTCACTGAGGTGATGGGGAAATGGAGAAATAGGGAGAGAGGTAGAATCATTTACTGCTGTATTATTAAAGTCCCAGTCATCAGTTTTGAGGCCTTGGCGTCTGAGGTGCTACAGTACTAATACTGTAGGTAATGATTGAAAGCCACGGTTATCTTGTCAAATGAGCTACTGTTGCCTGTGAAACTTAACTTGTATGAAATTTGTCCTGGCAAATTGTAGCTGTTTCATGAGGAGGGAAGGGAAAACATTTGCAGCAGAGAACGACCACTTCATCTTTTTGAATAAAACCAAAAAGTATTTTTTTCCATTGCACTTAACTATTAGTCTGTATAGAAATATCATATGCCTTACCAGAGTGTATGTAGATTACTTTAATAGTCATTGATATTTGTCGTCCTAGAGGAAATATCATGCGGAAATATCGTTACATGATTATCGTGGCTAGTGACTCAACTATAATGACATTACATGTCATTATTACATGCTATAGTCAGAGCAAAGTGAAGGCACATGAGCAATGACAACAAATGTTCATGCTTAAACTGTGTACATGACCAATAAACTTTTGATTTGATTATCCTATATCTACTGTATATTTGCTATATGGTTTCATGGTTTGGCGTGTGAACTCAGTGTTAGGGCTCTGTTCAATCTGTATCGCTGAAGCGTTACACCTTGCGTAATAGAAAATGAAAACTGCAATATGCAACTTTTTGGGTGACCCGACCAAATTCACCTTGAAACGTGAGTTTTAGCAACCACGAAATGGCAGAGCGATTTCTGTATAGTGCGCCTTTAAAGGTCATTTTTGATTAAGCCGACATATGCAGCGTTTTTGGCAGTGTAGAACCAGAGGAGGCCTAAGGATTTTTTAATTTTTAATTATACTGAAATGAATTAATTGGGCCCTAATCTATGGATTTCACATGACTGGGCAGGGGCGCAGCCATGGGTGGGCCTGGGAAGGCATAGGCCCACCCACTTGAGAGTCAGGCCCACTCACTGGGGAGCTAGGCTCAGCCAATCAGAATGAGTTGTTCCCACAAAAGTTTTTTTTTACAGACAGAAATACATCTCAGCTGAAATAGTTTCATCAGCTGTCCAGGTGGCTGGTCTCAGACGATCCCACAGGTGAAGAAGCTGGAGTAGTTACACGTGTCTCTGGTTGTGCGACCGGTTGGACGTACTGACAAAATGTTTATGGTTGAGAAATGAACATTAAATTCTTTGGCAACAGCTCTGGTGGACATTCCTGCAGTCAGCATGCCATTTGCACACTCCCTCAAAACTTGAGACATCTGTGGCATTGTGTTGTGTAAAAAAAATGCCCATTTTAGAGTGGCCTTTTATTGGTGCACCTGTAAATGATCATGCTTCTTGATATGCCACACCTGCCAGGTGGATGGATTATCTTGGCAAAGGAGAAATTCTCACTAGCAGGGATGTAAACAAACCAATCACATTTTGACTTGCAATGGGTGGGACCGTTTAAAAAAAGTGACGGGCCTAGACATTTCTCTAGTGAGGGCAAAATAAATTTAATCATTGGGTCAAGCAGTAGTTTTCCCACGCTTGCCTCTGCATGGTCAATCTGAAGTCTGCAGTGGCCCGTACAGCATTTACTGTGATACAGGCCTCTGCAGAAGTCAGAGCAATCATACTTCTAGCACATCGGGAAGCTCTCATACGCATCCAATAAATTGGTCTGCACCGCGTCACTCATAGTGATTCAAGGCTAATCTCTATAGCCTTCTAGGTAATTACAAGCAACTGACTAAACGAAAAGACCTCACCTCTTCTGAGATGTTGGAATCTGTTTCCCAGTGCTTGACAATAGAAGCTCAGCCAAGACAGCATGAAGTAAAAAGATTGCACCATTTTCCCACCTGCATCTCCATTCCGAATCTCCCCCAAACAAAATGACCCTACATTTAGGCTCTTATTTATACGTGTATTTCACACTATGTTGAGGTAAAAACCAGAGACACATGTTCATGTCATCGTTACCAATCAACTGCATTACAGTTCAAAACTGATTTCTGTGTGCTAGTTATTCTAAAAGCTTAAACAAATGGGAGTTAGCATTTAGCAGTCACTTTTTCTAAACCGGAAAAGGGACAACTTCTACATGTTATGCAGCAATAACCACATTGTGGGCCCGTTGCAACACATAAATCATGACGGACTTGAGAAATATCCGCTTTCTTAGATCAGATTTGTCGAATGTGCGCCAATCCAGCATCCTTCTATCTCCCACAGTATGAATTCCATTGACCTCTTTACCACATCTATCCCAATTACCTCCCTGATATCTTTCCAGGAGTTCAAACTCATTTCCGTATCTTTAAAATCCCTACATGAGGAATAAATGTGTTTTTTATTTGTGAACTTGTTCTGACAGATTTCCTCAAAGTTCTTGTTTGTTGTCAAGGAAGTGAGTTTGTGTTTATACAGGATGATCAAGATGAACTTCTTTCAAACTTCTTTTCCAAATGATCATCATCTGGTGAGTGGTGCTGTTTTGTTGCAGCTTGCTTGCTGTTAGACATCTCTTTGAAAATAATGACTGTGAATCATTGTTGCATTTAAACCTCAGATCACCGGTTAGTGTGATGAACGTGATCAAATATATTTGCAAAGGGAAGTAATATCTGGTTTGTTCATTTCCTTTTGGAAATGAAATGGTTGTGCTTTTGTATTGTTCTGATTTCAAGGGGCCTACTGGAGTGAATGGGATGCTTTGTCTTTAACGTGATTTAATGCTGTGTGTGACTGCTGTTGCCTGTCTTATCAGCCTTGTCTATGTGTTTGACCAAACCTGTCTCTCCTTCAGCTCCATGGAGTGCACAGGTATTAGCCTTGCGGTCGCTGTCCATTCAGCACCTTGAGCCTGTCACTGTTGATGTGACACTGTTGTTATTACTATGGGTGATAGTGTGATAATAGTGTTAGGCTACCATAGGTTATGTAAACAGTGTGTTTTTTGTTTTGCTAGTTGCATTATTTTATTCTGTGTGTCATGTTGTGTCCATGCTGAACTGTCACTGTGTGTGCGGCAGCCTGAACCACGGACAGGCCTGTTGGATTCATTCATAATGTCATCAAAAAGCATTGCTCCTCCTTCACTACAACTAGAATGGTCCGACTACAACATATACCATGTCGGGTTCATTAAGTGATGCTATGTTTTCAGAGTTTGATACAACGTAATGGAAGATTTTTGCATTCTCCGCTAACGCAGGAACATTGTTTTTCAATTTAAATCCTGCCGTAACGCTGAACTTCCGCCGTAAGGAAATCTCTGAATCAGAGAGGTGCGGGGGGCTGCCTTAATCGACATCCACATCTTTGGCGGAATAGGCTATGTCATGCCCTCTTCAAGACTGTCTTAGTGTGTTTAAGACCATGATAGTTTGTTGGTGATGTTGACACCAAGGAACTTGAAGCTCTCAACCTGCTCCACTACAGCCCCGTCGATGAGAATGGGGGCGTGCTCAGTCCACTTGTTCCTGTAGTCCACAATCATCTCTTTGTCTTGTTCACATTGAGGGAGAGGTTGTTATCCTGGCACCACACGGCCAGGTCTCTGACCTCCTCCCCATAGGCTGTCTCATCTTTGTCTGTGATCAGGCCTACCACTTGTGTTGTCGGAAAACTTAATGATGATGTAGGAGTCGTGCCTGGCCATGCAGTCATGAGTGAACAGGGAGTACAGGAGGGGACTGAACACACACCCCTGAGGGGCCCCTGTGTTGAGGATCCGCGTGGTGGATGTGTTGTTACCTAACCTTACCTCCTGGGGATGGCCCGTCAGGAAGTCCAGGATCCAGTTGCAGAGGGAGGTGTTTAGTCCCAGGGTCCTTAGCTTAGTGATGAGCTTTGGGGGCACTGTGGTGTTGAACGCTGAGCTGTAGTCAATGAATAGCATTCTCACATAGGTGTTCCTTTTGTCCAGGTGGGAAAGGACAGTGTGGAGTGCAACAGAGGTTGCATCATCAGTGGATCTGTTGCGGTGGTATGCAAATTGGAGTGGGTCTAGGGTTTCTGGGATAATGGTGTTGATGTGAGCCATGACCAGCCTTTCAAAGCACTTCATGGCTACAGACATGAGTGCTACGGGTAGGTCTGACATGCACTGTCAACTGTGGGACCTTATATAAACGTGTTGTGGGTTTGAATTCTTTCCGAAGGCACTGTATAACGTCTGTGTGTTCAACACTGTATAGATAGACTGTTGTTCTTAGAGAGGTGATGAGTTTTACTCTGACGGTTTTTCCTTTCACATGCCTGTCTCTGAGTCAATGTGCTTACTGAAATGTGGTGTAACAGTTAGCCAATAAATAAGTAAATTCTTAACTTCTTACTTGCTCAACACATCACAAATTGCCAAATTTTTATTCTTTGTGCAATACTCCTGTTCGCTGCAGCTGATTCAGCTTTTTTGCTCTTAGGCAAATTCTTACATTGATTCGATCATAGATTACGTAACGTTCCAATATTAATACTAACATGACACTTAGAATGCATTCCCTATACAACACATTCCTTAATAAGTGGTAGCCTATGCTATGGATATTGGAACAGAGCATATGGAGCCCAATGGCATTCATATGCAGACCTCGATCAATAGAAAGGTTGTTCCACAAAATGAGTGTCTTTTATTTGAAGTAGAAATTGTGCACAAATATGTCATTTTAAAAGCCTGTTATTTTAAATAAAGTGCCCTTTAGTGTAGACCACATGGAAAGTTCAATAAATCAGATATTTATATATAAATAAGACTTGCTAAGGAGCAATAATTCTGCATTCTGACATGTCCCTCTGTGCACCCACTGTGATTTTAACCCACTTTTTAACATTTTAACACCAACATTTTCACCATCATTATAAAGCCCTAGATATTTTGTGGTTTGACAAAGTCATTTCTGAAGATTATTATTTATTTCATATGATTTAGTCATTCATAAAAACTGTCCCTTGTTTTAAGATCAACTCTGTTACGTGAACTGAACTTTTGTTTTAATATGGTGAAACTATGCTTAAAAAAAAATCTTATTCAAGGAAACATTCAACATCTAATAGTCAAATCATAGTGTTAAAGTAGGTGAGCTGGTTCTGGCCCTTTTCTTTTTGGGTTGAGCATAACACGCCAATGTTACCCACAGATAGACAGGCTAGAAACGTTTTCAATTGTTTTGTGAAGCTTGTATTCCCCCATTCCCTCTGTCAAAATGGGATTTATAACTGAATTACGATGAAATCGTCAACCCTTTTTGGTATTTAACCTCTTGAGATGGGAAAACATGATTATATATTTTTTTTACCAAGTTACACTACTCAAAAGGCACCTAATTGGTGGAACCACCCAGAAGTCTGTTGGAATGATGTCTCATTATGTTTTGGTACCCTGCTTTAGACAGTAAGATGGAAATTATATATTACTCCTATCACAGGCTCTAATTTAATGTTCAGTTGGAAGAACTTTAAGGACAGCATATTTGCTTCTCTATTGCCCTATTGTCTTTCTGTAATAACTCATTATTACATTATTTTAATCATGAATAGGTGTGCAGCATAAGCACCATAATGCTTGATAGAGGGCCACTGTGGCCGTTAAGGGCACTCAGTCACAACTCTTAGGGAAAAGAAAATAAGACCCATTTATAACCCCCATGGATATTAACCAGCGTCTTTTTGGTCTTCCCTCATCCTCTTATCCAGGTACAAGGAGCTGGTGACGGGTACGAGGGCCAGACGAATCATCGCCATCTTATGGATCCTGTCTTTCGTCATCGGCCTCATCCCATTCCTGGGTTGGAACCTGAAGGTGACTTCCTGCCGTCAGAATGTCTCCAGTAGCCTGACGAATGGCAAGTCTTTGGGGGACAATGCCAGTACCACCATCCCCCCCCTGGTGGATGATCTGGGCAGAGCAGGTGACTTCCTGAGCAGCTGCAAGCTTAACTGCCTGTTTGAGAGTGTGGTGGACATGCACTACATGGTCTACTTCAACTTCTTCGGCTGCGTCCTGCCTCCTCTGTTTATCATGCTGGGCATCTATGTGAAGATCTTCACCGTGGCCCGCAAGCAGATGCACCAGATTGAACTCAAGTGCTCAGTGAGCAGCAATGGGGACAGCCACCATCACGGGCTCCTGCAACGTGAGATCCGTGCTGCCAAGTCTCTGTCCATCATTGTGGGGCTGTTTGCCCTATGCTGGCTGCCCGTGCACATCCTCAACTGCCTGACCCTGTTTTACAAGGACCTGTGCAAGCCGGCCCCCGTCATGTACATAGCCATCATGCTGTCACATGCCAACTCAGCCGTCAACCCCGTTATCTATGCCTACCGCATCCAGGACTTCAGGAACACATTCCGAAAGATCCTGACGCGTCACGTCCTATGTCAGAAGGAGGAGCCTTACCTCCACTCCTCCAATGGGAGCAGGCGGAACAGAGACCAGATCCACATGACCATTGACCCTTTACTCTGAGGGGTGGGGCTACATGGGGCATGACCCTTTACTGTAAGGGCAGACACCAGTGTTCGTGAGGCGACTAGCCCCGCCTACATAACTTTACTTCAAGGGTGGGGCCACAGGCCGGGGGTATGACTCAAGGAGAGACCCAACCCCCCAAAATACTATCTGTGTTCATGTTTTTGTTGTATTGTATTCTTCAATGACATTTTAAGTGAGATTATAAATGTTTACAGAACAAAGAGAGTGGGTATGATGAAATGTGAAACTGAATAGATGATCTGCCTTGAATGGGGAGCATTGCTTATGAGTTAATCTGAGTATCAGGGGCCAGGTGATGAAAAGGTAGCCTGGTCCCAGATGTGTTTGTGCTGTCTGGCCCACTCCTATGGTCATTGTCATGGCCATAGGAGTTGGCAAGACACCACAAACACATCTGGGACCAGGCAAGTGAAAAGCAGGCAAGAGTCTTAAAGCTGGAATCCGTATTAGGTAAAACTGCCACGTCCTTTTGCAATTTATAACAACAAAGAAGTTACTTCAAACAACGAACTTCGAGTTGTTTTCCCTCTGATATAATTTCACATGCATTAGAACAGCCACTCTGCTGGATGCTTCTCTCCTCTGTTTCATCAACAAAACAAAAACAATAACAAATGCACTGGGGTGAACAATGGCACAGTTCACCTTATGATTTCAACTGTTAAGGATTTAATTTTTATTTTGTCAAAGCTAACTGGATTTGCAGGACTGTGAAATGAACCCATTACTACAAGATAACACATAATTTACCATTCCTACACATTAACCATAACTCAAAACATTGCTTTTTCTAAGCCTTAACGTTTCAAAATAATATACATCAATTGTTCAACTTTTATACCAATGTTTGGTATTTTATTTATTGTCATGTAGCAGACATTTATTTAACCTGGCTGAGGTGTGTACTGTATTGTTCATCATGGGCTACATCGCACTTGCTCAGTACAGGTCTTGTGTAAAAAACAGACATAGGAAAGTCTGTCCAGTGGAACAATTTACGACAGCAACATCAGCAAAATCTCCAGTGAGAGGGCATAACACACACGCAACACAGCTCGGAGTGGAAAAGTATTTTTACACATAATATAAACTTGTGGGGTGTTATTGTGCTCTGCTTAAATTTAGCAAATGTCATGGCTTCTTTCGTGTCATGGAGAAAGCTCAGGAATATACAGAATGTGGTGAGGAAGACTGACTGAGTGGGGGGAAAATAACCCTGAAATTCACAGACACAGAGGATATTTGGAGGTTGAGATGTCTGGCAAAAAAACTATATATAAATCATCACTCACAAATACAGTTGAAGTCATAAGTTTAAATACACTTAGGTTGGAGTCATTATATCTCGTTTTTCAACCACTCCACAAATGTCATGTTAACAAACTATAGTTTTGGCAAGTCGGTTAGGACATCTACTTTCTGCATGACACAAGCCATTTTTCCAACAATTGTTTACAGATAGATTATTTAACTTATAATTCACTGTATCACAATTCCAGTAGGTCAGAAGTTTACATACACTAAGTTGACTGCCTTTAAACAGCTTGGAAAATTCCAGAAAATGATGTCATGGCTTTAGAAGCTTCTGACAGACTAATTGACATCATTTTAATCAATTGGAGGTGTACCTGTGGATGTATTTCAAGGCCTACCTTCAAACTCAGTGCCTCTTTGCTTGACATCATGGGAACATCAAAAGAAATCAGCCAAAAATTTGTAGGCCTCCACAAGTCTGGTTCATCCTTGGGAGCAATTTCCAAACGCCTGAAGGTACCACGTTCATCTGTTCAAACAATAGTTCACAAGTATAAACACCAGGGGACCAAATAGCCGTCATACCGCTCAGGAAGGAGACGCGTTCTGTCTCCTAGAGATGAACGTACTTTGGTGCGAAAAGTGCAAATCAATCCCAGAACAACAGCAAAGGACCTTGTGAAGATGCTTGAGGAAACAGGTACAACAATATCTATATTCACAGTACAACGAGTCCCATATCGACATAACCTGAAAGGCCTCTCAGCAAGAAAGAAGCCACTGCTCCAAAACCGTCATAAAAAAGCCAGACAAAGGATTGCAACTGCACATGGGGACAAAGATTGTACTTTTTGGAGAAATGTCCTCTGGTCTGATGAAACAAACATAGAACTGTTTGGCCATAATGACCATCATTATTTTTGGAGGAAAAGGGGGAGGCTTGCAAGTCAACATCATCCCAACCGTGAAACACGGGGGTGGCAGCATCATGTTGTGGGGGTGCTTTGCTGCAGGAGGGACTGGTGTACTTCACAAAATAGATGGCATCATGAGTTAGGAAAAATATGTGGATATATTGAAGCAACATCTCAAGACATCAGTCAGAAAGTTAAAGCTTGGTCGCAAATGGGTCTTCCAAATGGACAATGACCCCAAGCATACTTCCAAAGTTGTGGCAAAATGGCTTAAGGACAACAAAGTCAAGGTATTGGAATCCTGACCTCAATCCTATAGAATATTTGTGGGCAGAACTGAAAAAGCGTGTGCGAGCAAGGAGGCCTACAAACCTGAGTCAGTTATGCCAGCTCTGTCAAGAGGAATAGGCCAAAATTCACACAACTTATTGTGGAAAGCTTGTGGAAGGCTATCCGAAACGTTTGATCCAAGTTAAACAATTTAAAGGCAATGCTACCAAATACTAATTGAGTGTATGTAAACTTCTGACCGACTGGGAATGTGATGAAAGAAATTAAAGCTGAAATAAATCATTCTCTCTACTATTATTCTGACATTTCACATTCTTAAAATAAAGTGATGATCTTAACTGCTTTGAATTATATTCTACTTCCTTCAATTCAAAGCCAATTCAAAATCACGGTTTGAATTGAAATAAATTCAAAAAATCCAAATTGACCCCAACCCTGCTAGGAACACTTAAGCCTAACCAAATATTAGGGGGCTGACAAGTTCTTGTTCTGTGAAAGACAAAAACATGCTTTGTCAGTGTAAGAGTGTCATTGCGGTATTGTATCTGTGAGTCTGAGACAGATCTGTTAAATAGACGGTGCATCGCTCTTGGTTTGAATTCCAAGATGTCTCTCTCTACTTGACCACCCAACGTATGGTCTTGCACATGTTTCCTGTGTGGAGATAGAAAACCAAACCTCAAAAGAATTCCAGTTTAACGAGGCTCCGTTTGGACATAATGGCACTCTGTTATGAGAAGAGCCATCCTTCGTGTGGTCAGATGAGGATTTAAATGCACTGACATTTTAGATAACGCTATTACATTTTTATGCTTTAAGATAAAATGTGTTATGTAGTGTTTTTCGAGTGTTCACAAGGTTAAAGAGATTGAACGGGATCTTAAGCACTTACAAATTCATAATATATTGTACAAATTGGAGGACAGTATTTCCATTTCCTTGTTTTTTTTTATTTCTTCACCATACTTCACCATACTCATCAACCTCTTCAACTTCAAGGGCTAAACTATAGGAGTGTGTAGAACCTCAAGTACATTCCATTTGAGACTGCACTGTACTGGTATTACTATCATTTGTTCACTCAAATGTGACCTTAGCATCAAGATACCAGGGCTGGGGTCAATTCCATTCCACTTCAGTCAATAAACTGAAATTCCAATTTCCCTAAAAGTGCTTCTCAATTAGCAAAATGTGGAATTGGAATCTCAGTTTATTTCCAGAGTTGACTGAATTGAAATGGAATTGATCCCAACCCTGCTAGATACTGTGGGTTGTAAAAGCCTTCAACAAGCATGACTTGTGAATGAATGAGAAAAACCATATAAAAACAAGCTTGTCATAGTGATCCTGCCTTCCATTCCAACCTGTGTGTTTGCACATGTTATAGTATTGATGTCACTAATCAGTAGCCTAAACAGTCCACTGTGGTTCACGTCTATGATGTTCAATGTTTAAATAATAATTATTTCACTCAACTGACTACAACTGTAAACCAATACTGCTATTTAACATGAAAAGATCTGTATGTAAGGCAAATTATTTTGTTAATAAAAGCTATGCTTATATTGTTACAGGTCAGACTTTCATATTCTTACAGGAAGAGTTTACAAACCTATACAACAATTTTCAATGATTTTAGTTCAGAACAAATAATAAATATACAAAGCCTTCTGAAAAACTGAAACATCTTTGTCGTCTCTGGTCACTGAACCACTGGACTGAGTAAAATGCATCTTACCTTTATAGTTCCCTTTCAGCAGGCAGCACCATAGGGTGACTGACTTGTCTTCAAATAAAAGGAGAGTCTAAGACTAAAGTCAATGAACAGATGCACATTCTCTGGCAACATATTAAGAACACTTACACGGTCACAAACAAATGTAACGTCTGTTGACAGATTTTCTGAAAGAGAACCACACCAGATGTCCAGAAGAACAGCACAATGACCTAAAAGCCATAAAATAATCTTCACACATGCAGATAGACTGGAGGGGACCATGCAGCAGCAGTAGGCTTTGGCTTTTAAACATCTTTCCCCAGGATGTGCTTTAGCAGCTTGGTCTTAGATGGTTCTGCAAGGCTTTGAGTCTGTTTCAGTGACCTGTTGGGCTGTGATCTACGTGTCTGTGCTTTGGGTCTGTCATAGCTGCAGTCTGGTGGTCTATGTATAGGTCTGGATGAGTGTCCAGGGGTCAGGTGGTCTACTTGTAAGTCTGGATAAGTGTCCTGGGGTTGGGTGGTCTACCTAAAGGTCTGGGTGAGTGTCCTGGGGTCAGGTGGTCTACCTGTTCCCATCAAATTGATATGTTGCAGATAAAAGGCTGTGTCTGATGATGAGGTGCACACAAAAATAACTTTTTCTGTTAAATTCACACGTACCGAATAAAGAATACAAGTTAAATGGGTTTCCAAAGCATTTTCAACTCTACTGATGGTTTTGTAAAACAATATGTATATTGTGATTGTGCGTTCCCACTCTGGTGGTGGCAGGTGTGCTCTAGCCAACAGTTAGCAGATCCAGTGCGGGTAGGATAACCTACATGATGACATTAATATAAAAGAAAAAAGAAGATTATTTGTATTTGTCAAACTGCAGACAAGTATCGATCATCATGTATCCAGGATAAGACCCTCAATATTTATTGGAAAGGAGAACTTTCACTTTCACCACCCCGTGAAGTTCATCATAATATATTTCATCTGTTGCCTAATAAACTGCATTCTTTCAAAACTAATTTCTCGCAGAATAAATTTTACCGACACAAAAAGATTGAGCATATTTTGTTTTGTCGACATTTGTACATTTTACCGACCGATTTGCTGTTTCCATCAGGTCTGTCATGACATTTTTTTCCCGACATGTACTTTACTTCCATAAAAAGGTTGAATGGAATCATGGTTACTAACCACTTTTCCATCCACAATTTTTATCGCGTAAAGTCATACTGCATAAAATAATGACAGCTGTGATGGAAACAGCAAATGTGTTGGGAAACTTTACTAATCTCGACAAAACAAAATACGCTCGATGGGTGGGACTTTTTTGTGTCTGTAAAATAAATTATGCGAGAAATGGCAATGGAAACGTCTTTATGTGCAAATATTGATATAATAACCATCATATCGAAGTAAATTTGGAGTCACCGATATGGTGTGTGGTCCTCCCACTACGACTTGGGAAACCATGGCGTTTTTTAGATTAAATAAATGATGATGAACTTCCCAGGGTGGTGAAAGTGCATGGTGATGAGCTTGATTATCCTTTCCAATAAATATTGAGGGTCTTATTCTGGTGACATGATGATTGATGCTTGACTGCCATTTGAAAAATATTCTCGCTCTTGTGATGTGGTGAGGTTGGACCCAGGTGCAGAGAAGAGACCAGAAATCAGTGTTTAAGGATAAACATAGTACTGAGAAACAGTAGCCGCAGGATCACAGTGCACTTGAAAAACACCAAACACTAAGTGACACAAACGCACACAGTAAACAATTCAGTCCTCGGGACCTGATTGGTGTCACACTTTTGCCCCAGCTAACACACCTGACTCCAATTATCAACCAATTATGAACTTCAGTTAAGAATGCAATTAGTTTAATCAACTGTGTTTGCTAGGGATGGGGGAAAAAAATTGAAAAATGTCTGCTTGTTTTGCATGCATGGCTGCAACAAGATGTTTTGGGGTGGGGGGTGCTGTCAAGAAGCTGATATCAAGAAGCTGATTAAACAGTATGATCATTACACAGGTACACCTTGTGCTGGGGACAATATAAGGCCACTATAAAATGTGTAGTTTTGTCACACAACAAAATGCAACAAATGTCTCGGATTTTGAGGGAGCTTGCAATTGGCATGCTGACCGCAGGAATGTCCACCAGAGCTGTTGCCAGACAATTGAATGTTAATTTCTCTACCATAATCTGCCTCCAACGTCGTTTTAGAGAATTTGGCAGTACATCCAACCCGCCTCACAACCGCAGACCACGTGTATGGCATCGTGTGGGCGAGCGGTTTTGCTGATGTCAATTTTGTGAACAGAGTGCCCCAGGGTGGCGGTGGGGTTATGGTATGGGCAGGCATAAACTACGGACAACGAACACAATTATATTTTATCGTTGGCAATTTGAATGCACAGACATACCGTGATGAGATCCTGAGGCCCATTGTCGTGCCATTCATCTGCCGCCCTCACCTCATGTTTCAGCATGATAGCCACGGCCCCATGTTGCAAGGATCTGTACACAATTCATGAAAGCTGAAAATGTCCCAGTTCTTTCATGGCCTGCAAAACTCACCCATTGAGCA